>NW_006922665.1:621-7779 GCF_000298275.1 Orycteropus afer afer
ATCTATGTAGGAGATCCTTGATAGAGAGGGAGAACAATATGGAATAAAACTCAAAATCATTTGGAGAAAAAAAAAAGGGGGGGGACCAGATTTGCTTGTCCAATAGCACCTGGTGGAACCACTGAGACTATGGCCCCTAGCTGCCCTTCAGGTCTGGAATTGAGCCCACACCTGTGGTTTCCAGCCAAACAAAAGAGAGACATATGAATTGAATATTTACCTCAAGTAGATACACTCCTTGGAGAGAAGAATCATGGGAGAAAGAAGGGCTGCTTATGCACAGGGAGACAGCTCAGGGTGCAGGAGTGTATGGGGGGGATGGACAATGGGAAGAGGTAACTATGGGGAGGATTGGTGGGGAGCTGTTGCATTGTGGTAAACTGTGGTCAATGGCATGAGACAAAGTATATGTGAACTGTTGTATGGAAAGTGAATTTGTTCTGTAAATCTTCACCCAAATCACAATAAAAAAGGAAATCAAATTACATACTGCACTGGACACATCTGTTGCAAAAGACCTCTTTAAAGTGTTAAAGAGCAAATATGTCACTTTGAAGATTAAGGTGCACCTGACCCAAGCTATAGTACTATCAATAGCCTCACATGCATGTGAGAGCTGGACAATGAGTGAAGAAGACTGCAGAGGAATTTTTTTGCCCCTCAAACTATAAATTCTATTTCCTGAACTCAAGGCGTTCATTGGATTACTTCTATTTTCCCTTTCCATTCACCACAGCTTGGAGAATAAAACCAGGCACCATGTTGGAACAATTGTTGAGATCACCTTAGTGATCTTAGAGATCAATGTTTTTCATTACCTGATGCCCTGTGTACTAACATTTATTTTACTTATATCATTAATTGTTTCAGGGGGAAGAATAAATCTGATCCTTGTTCCAGTATCTTGGCCAGAATAAGAAGTCAAATGTGTTTTTGCTTATAATATTTCCATAATTTTCTCAGTGACCGTTTACTCATTATGTTTTACCATCTTGCATTACAAAGGTTTGCTTTATCTTGAATATCCTGATATTTAAGGGTATATACACACACACATATGGGAGCTCTGGTGGCATAGTTCCTAAGGCATTTGACTGCTAACCAGAAGGCGGGCGGTTCAATACATGTATATATACAAATCAAACTACCCAGGGTTTGTTATTCATGTTCCATCAATATATTATTACTATACTATCTATTGGATAAGTATCTTTTATATTTTAATTTCCAGCTTACTTACATTTGACAACAGATAATATATTAAATTTGCCATTGTACCCTCTGTGTTTTTTTTTTTTTTCCTTGCTATTCCTCCTTCTTTAATGCTAGCTAGCTTCTTGTTCTGATTGTATGTTCTTGCATCCATCAGCATGTCAAGGGACATTCCTTAACTAACTGATAAAGTAATAATTATGTAACCAGTTAGTAACTAATTTGTAACAAATTACAAATTATTACTTTCTTTCTCTTTTGTCCAACTATCCTGCTATCCTATATTTTATCTTTTTTTTTTGCATGATCCCAGATAAATGATATCCATATATATTTAATGATATTAATAGAATATCTTTAACAGGCTTTTATAAGAAGTAATACCTGAAGATCCCCATTAATTAGCCTTTGTGAATACCCATATTTTCAGTAAGTAAATGGTTAAAGTAGAATATATAAGCTATCACTACTTTTTCCTTGAAAATCACTACTTATTATGTATCCAAATGAATAGGTCAGGAGAATAGCTATTATTGAGGTATAAAGTATGCCATTTTTATTGCAAACCAAACCAAACTCACTGCTATGGAGTTGATTCTTACTCATAGCTACCCCCATTGGGTTTCCAAGGCTGTAAATATTTATGGAAGTACATTGCCTCATCTTCCTCTTGCAGAGCACCTGGTGGGTTTAAAGGATAAAGGGCATTCACTTTTCATGATGTACCACATGTATTTAACCTTGTTATGGATTGAATTGTGTACCTAAAAATATATGTCAACTTGGTTAGGCCATGATTATGTATCATGTAATTATCCTCCATTATTAAAATCTGATGTAACCATCGTTTGTGTTATAAATCATAACCTACATGATGTTAATGAGACAGGATTAGAGACAGTTATGTTAACAAGGCACTATATACTCTTCAGGATTCGGCTTTATATTGAGTTAATCTCTTCTGAGATATAAAAGAGATTAAAAAATGAGCAGAGATCAGAGGGATTTGACTATAACCAAGAAAGAAAAATCAAGAGTGGAGCCGACCTTTGGACCTGGGATCCCTGCACTGAGAACCTCCTAGACACAGAAGACTGATCCCAACATATATGGAGATCTCCAAGGGAAGCCAGGCTCACAGATGTTGAAAAGAGACAAGGATCTTCCCCCAGAGCAGAAAAAGAGAGAAAGCTGGGACCCTGAATTTGGACTCCCACATCCTAAATTGTGAGATAAAATTTCCTGTTTTCTAAAACCATACACACAATGTATTTCTGTTATAGCAGCACTAGGAAACTAAGACAAATCCATATGTTGTTGATGAGTATTTCACACTGATTCCATCACATTCATAATTAAACCCATGATATAATTATACCTTTTTAAACTTATGTTTTTATTTATGATGAATGAAGATATTTAATGTTCTACTGCTTAAGTATATAAAGACTTTGAAAAATATGCTTCTAAATTAATGTATTAATATGTTGTTGTTGTTGTTGTTGTTAGGTGCTATCGAGTCAGCTCTCACTCATAGTGACCCAATATACAACAGAATGAAACACTGCCCATTCCTGTGCCATCCTCACAATCCATGCTATACTGGAGCCCATCGTTGCAGGAACAGTGAGGGTCTTCCCATTTTTTGCTGACCCTCCACTTTAACAAGCCTGGTGTTCTTCTCAAGGGACTGATCCCTTCTGGAAAAATGACCGAAGTATGTGAGACAAAGTCTCTCCATTTTTTCTTCCAAGCAGCATTCCAGCTGTACTTCTAAGACTAACTGATTCATTCATCTGGTAGTCCACTATATTTACAATATCTTTGCCAACACCACAATTCAAAAGCATCAACTCTTCTTTGATCTTCCTTCTCCATTGTTTAGCTTTCACATGCATATGAGGTGATTGAAAACACTATGGCTTGGGTTTGGCACCCCTTAGTCTTTGAAGTGAAATCTTTGCTGTTTAACACTTTAAAGAGGTCTTTTGCAGCAGATTTGCTCCATGCAGTATCACCTCTGATTTCTTGACTGCTGCTCCCATTGTTGTTGACTGTAGATCCAAGTAAAATGAAATCCCTGACACCTTCAATATCTTTTCTCCATTTATCATGATGTTGCTTATTGGTTCAGTTGTGAGGATTTTCATTTTATTTATGCTAAGGTGTAATCCATATCCATAAGTGCTTCAAATCATCTTCACTTTCAGGTAGCAAGATAGTTATCTGCATATCACAGGTTGTTAATCAGCCTTCCTCCAATCCTGATGCTCCATTCCTTTTCATTTAATCTAGCTTCTCGGATTATTTACTCAGTATACAGATTGTATAAATATGGTGAAAGGATACAACAGTGATGCCCATCTTTCCTGATTTTAAACATTTTTATATCCCCTTGTTCTGTTAAACAACTACCTCTTGGTCTATGTACAGGTTCTTCATGAGCACAATTAAGTGTATGTTCAAATTTATGAAGCAAGATGGTGAACTAGGAACATATGTTACTCAGACGCTCAAAGAGTCAGAAAAACAAGATAAATGGCTGTGAGTGACAATCATGGATTCCAGGGATTCGAAGGAAAGGATAAAGAAATAAATAAAATACTAATGAGAGAAAGAGACTGAACAAACACAGTGAATAAGGAGCAGTAAACTGCCACCAGCACAGTGCAGACATTTTGAATTATGGCAAGTAGGTTACAATTGGAGCAAGAACCTCTTGAAGATAACTGGTTTCACTTACCTGGGACTGCACCAGCACCCACATCGGTGGTCAGGTAACCAGAGAAGTGTGTCCTACCCCCTTACCTTGCACAACCTCTTAGTGGGTAGAAGCATGACTCTTCCCACTCCCACCCACCTGGCATCTATTCAAACTCCCACCACTGTCAGTATTATGCTTTTAAAAAAAATCATTCTGCTTAGTGCTCCCATCCTTCTGTTTTCTCTGAAAAGCAAGAACCCCCCCTCCTTCTGCTGCCCATACAGTTAGCAGTGCCTGTAGCTTTCCCTCTCTGATCAGAGGTGCATAATCAGGCAGAGCAAGTGCTTTGTTCCTGCACAGATGTGTTTGGTGGCTGGCACTTTTGAAAGTACTGTGTTGCTTTTTTTCTTGCTTCCTGTTTCTCTTATTATTATTTCTTCCCTCTTCACCTCCTTCTTTTCCTTTTCTTTTATATCTTCCTCTTCACTTCCTTATTATTATTATTATTATTATTTCATTTATTTATATATTTCTATTTGTTCTTGAACCCTCTTCCATGGCCAACAGCACAGCTGTTGACCATGGACTGTGGTGTGAACTCTACTAGAGTGAGCCCTGTGTTCTTGCTGCAACTCTATTTGGTGGATAACACTTGTACCATTTTTTTTCCCTCTCTTTTTTCTTTTTCTTTCTTCCCTTATTAGTCCCTCCATTTACCCCCATTGATTTTAGTCTTTTTTCTATTTTCTTCTTTTCCTTCCACTTCCTCCAACATTTTTTTCTTTTCATTGTTTGATCCAGCTGAGCAAGTAACACTCTCCCTACGACCCCTGTGTTCAGTAGTGCTGTCTTTGACCCTCCATATTGCATAGTGTGTACTCCCATGCAATTAGTATCCTATTTCCATCAAAGCTCTGTTTGGAGGCTATCCCTTGCACCATACTGTGTCACATTTTTTGTTTGTTTGTTTGTTTTTCTTTTTTTTCTCTCTCTTTTTTCCCTTACTTCTTACTTCATCCCCCCCTCATTTTTTTTCTTTTCCTTGTTATCCTGTCCCTTACCCCTCCCTGTTTTTTTTCTACCTTCCCCCACCAGTTGGGACACAGTGACCCTAACCACAGACAATGGCCAATACTCTCCCTTGTGTAGCTAAATTAGTGGCCAGAGTAACATGCCTGTCTTACTGCCTGAATATACTAAAACAGCACAAAACCAGGTTGAAGCAAGCCAACATACAATAAACAAATTGACATAATAACACTACAAAGTCTCAGAGAAAACAGACAACTTCAAATCTCTCTCTCTTTCTCTCTCTTTCTCACACACACACACACACACACACACACACAATATCTTCTGGAGGAAGAAATGCTATTCTAATTACCAGATAAGGAATTCAAAAGAAGTACCTTCAATGGATTGAGAGAAAGTTCAAGGAAACCACAGGCAAAATCAAGAAAACACAGACAAACGCTAGAAAAATTTTGATAAAACAATACAAGAACAATTTGACAAAATAAATGAAAATTAGAACCCATACACAAACAGCAAATAGAGATCCAGAAGATTAATACTAAATTTTCAGAAATAGATGGAAGGGCAAAGGAGTAGAATTGAATCAAAAGAACACCTAATTAACAAGATAAAGACAATTATCTCAACACTAATCTGTGAGAGGAATAATCAGAATAAAATGAAAAAAAAAATGAGAAAAGCCTAAGAATCATTTGGTACACCATGCAGAGGAATAACTTACCCATGATCAGAATTCACTAACAGGAAGAGACAAGAGTAAAGAAATAAACCAAGAAAATTCCAAACATTTGTTGGAAGAAAATTTCCTTAATATCAGGAAACAATGAAGATATGCATTCAAGAAAATCAATGAATCCCAAATTGGTAGACACCAAACCAGATCACCAAGACCTATCATACTTTCCAAAAGCAAAGACAAATAAAGAATCCTGAAATCAGCTTTGGCAAAAAGAAAGGTCACCTACAAATTAGAACCAGCAAGACTAAACTCTGATTTCTCAGCGGAACAATATATGCAAGAAGGCAATGGGATGGTGCAATAGTTGGAACTGTGTGTCAGCTTGGCTGGACCACAATTCTGTGTGGTTTAAGCAGTTGTGATGTGGATTATTCCCATGATGGAATCGGATGTTTATGTTTTGAGCAGCCAATTAGTTGAAAGGGAGTTTCTCTAGGGGTGTGGCTTGCTTCCAATATATTTATGGACATCCTGGGAAAAGAGATACTCTTCTGTGGATCGTGATCCTCTTGTGCTGCCTACAACTGCCCATGAGCAAACAATCCACCATTTGGCCTGGATTCATCATTTCTTGGAGTCAACAGCCAGTATACTACTTGCCAACCTTGAGCTCATCACCCCCTGCAGCTCATGAGTCAGGAAAAGCCTCCAGCTTCACGTTTGATCCAAGAACTTCGAACTTGCCAGCTTCTATAAGTGTGTGAGCTATTTTCCTAAGATAAATTTCTCTTTCTCTACATGTATATATAAGCTTTACTGGTTTTACTTCTCTAGAGAATCTGGTCTAACACATTTGGTACCAAGAGTGGTTCTAGAGAGACAAAATCATAAGCAGGGGCTTCCTAAACTGGTTCTCATTGATTCTGCTTTGGTTCTCCAATTTGATTAATTGTAAAGGCACTGGTGACCCTGCCTCCATTAGTAAAGTGGGTGCTGCTAATCCATGGCATGAGGTGGCAACATTAATATGCAAAATAGCACCACCAATAGATCAAGTACTTTTGAGAAGTGAGTCTCTGGGTGATCACATATTTGATACTTTTCTGCAATTTTGTCAGCATGAGGAATATAAGGAAGGTAGTTGGTTGGTCCTACTTATGCTAGACTAATTGGTGAAATAGTGAAATGAGTTTAGGTCTGCTGAGTCACAGCTCAAGTGCCACATAAAAGACTTCAATGTTTCCAATTGTACTCTGAAAGAAAGTCTTATTTTATCTAGTAACAGAGCTGACATTGCTGAAAACCAAACCCAGAGTGTTACTGTAAGGGCAGCTGAATTACAATGTCAATTAAATTGCCAACCCACAGTGGTGTCTGAAGTTAAAGTGAGGACATCGATAGGGAAAAAAATGAGATCCTGAAACCAGGAATGAGGACATGTGGGTAGATAGTCAAGAAGATCAGGATATGGAGCCTGTAAATTCTGTTGAATCCTTCCCATCTGAAGGGATTACTATAAAACCATTAT
>NW_006922665.1:7879-12873 GCF_000298275.1 Orycteropus afer afer
CTCAGGAACTTGTCCAACCACCCACTGTTGCTGCTAGACCTATAAGTAAAGTCCAAGCAAGCCCCAAAAGGTGAAGTAGAAAGTGTAATTGAGGAGGTGGTATGCTACACCCAAAAAGACCTACTTGATTGTGCTAACATGTACAGGCAGAAACCTGAAGAATGTGTATGGGACTGCCTACTGAGGGTATGGGATAATGGTGCAAGGAATGTAATATTGGATCAGTCTGAGTTTATTGATTTAAGCCCACTAAGTATTGATTCTTCATTCAGTGTTTCAGCTAAAGGGGTTAAGAAAGGATGTAATTGTTTATTTGGTTAGCTTACTGAAGCATGGATTATACGGATATCAACCAGAGATTAAGCCATACAGCAACACGTGGAAATCAGCCCAGATGTAGAAGTATCAAAAATAAAATAAACCCATAAGACTGAAAATAGGGAAACAGAGATGTCAATCTAGAAAGCAAAAAGATGGAATAAATGATGTAACTACAAATTTTACATATGGAGAGGAATTCAAGATGATATAAAGTTAGAATGGACTGCTTCATACTTGGGAAGATTAAAAAAAAAAATTACTACCATTGAATCAGTTCTCACTCATAACAACCCCCACTGGGTTTCCAAGGCTGTAAATCTTTGTGGATATAAATAGCCCCATCTTTCTTCCATGGAGCAGCTAGTGGATTTGAATCACTGACCTTCTGGTTAGCAGCCAAATGCCTTATCTTCTACTACACCACAGCTCCTTAATAAATTACAGGGTAACATAAAAGAAAATTAACAAACCTTCTCACAAAAATAAAAAATAAAAAAAATTATAAAGTCTTGGTAAAGCCTAAAACAATACAAACAAAGGAAAGGATAAGGAAATCCATAAATGAAATGAGCTCAACACAGAAAAATATATTGAACAATGAAACCATCAACTTCACACACACACAAATAGCAAAATGGCAGCAGTAAATTAATATCTATCAATAATTGCACTTACTGCAAATGGATTCAATGCATCAGTCAAGAGACAGAAGTAGAAGAATGGATAGTCAAACATGACCCATCATCATTCTTTCCACATATGACATACCTTTGACACAAAGACAAACATAATCTAAAATCAAAGCACAGAAAATCTTATAGCAAGCAAATGACAACAACAAAAAACATCAGGAGTGGCAATATTAATTTCTGATAAAATAGACTGTAAGACAAAAACCAGTAAAAGAGACAAAGAAGAATATTACGTAATGATTAAAGGGTCAATTTAACAAGAGAGCATAACCATAATAACTATCTATGCATCCAATGAAAATACCTAAATCAAATTTCAACAGAACTGAAAAGAGAAATAAGTAACTCCATACCAGTAGTAGCAGTTGTTGTCATTGTTGTTATGTGCCGTCGAGTAGGCCCTGACTCATAGCGACCCCTCCTTGGGTTTCTGAGGCAGTATCGCTACAGAAGTAGGATTGCCCCACCTTCCTTCCAAGGAGTGGCTCGTGGGTTTGAACCACCAGCCTTCTGGTTAGCAATCAAGTACCTTAGGCACTATGTTACCAGAGCTCCCACTTTAATACACCACTTTTGATAAAGGACAGACAACTAGAAAGCAACTTAACTACAATACAGAAGACTGAAATGATACAATCAATCAACTAGGCCTTGTAGATGTATACAGAACATTCCAACTAACAACAGCACAATATATATTGTTTTCCAGTGCACATGGAACTTTCTCCAGAATAGACCATATGTTAGGACAGAAAGCAAGCTTCATTAGATTTTAAAAAAATGAAATTGTACAAAATTTTCTCAGATCACGATGCTATAAAAAATTATAAATCGATAACAAGAAGATGAAGAAAAATATACAAGAAACAAGGAAACTGAAAAATGTATTGCTTAAAAATGACTGAATAGTAGAAGAATAAAAAACTAAATAAAAAATTCCTTGAATCAAATGAGAGTGAAAACACAACATTCCAAAATCTTTGGGACACAGCAAAAGCAGTGCACAGATGATAATTTACAGCAATAAACACACACATCAAAAAAGACAAAAGAACAAAAATACCACCTTAACACAACATCTCCAACAATTACAAAAGAACAACAAAAAGCCTACAGTCACCAGAAGAAAGGAAACAATAAACTTTAAAGCTGAAATAAATGAAACAGATATACACACATGCACACACACACACACATATATATAAAGAATCAAGGACACTAGAAATTGGTTCTTTGAAAAGACTAATAACATTGACAAGCAATTACCAAATTTAACAAAGGAAAAGAAGGAGAAGATGCAAATATATGAATAAGAAATGAAATAATCAATGTCACAGCAGAACCTACTGAAATAAAAAAGGTAATAACTGAATACTATGAAGGACTGTACTACAATAAACTTGAAGACCTAGAAGAAATGGAAAAATTTCTACAAATTGCCTACCCAAACTAAAACAATGCAAGGTAGAAATTTTGAACAGATCCATCACCAAATAAAAAATTGAATACATCATAAAAAAAAAAAAAATTCCCAACAACAACCAAAAAGACACCTAGCCCAGATAGCTTCATTGCAAATATTATCAAATATTCAGAAAAGAGCTGACATTAATACTACTCAAATTATTCCAGGACATAGAAAAGAATGGAATACTTCCAAACTTGTTCTATGAAGCAAGTATAACCCTGATACCAAACTGGGCAAAGACATCACTAAAAAAGAGAATTACAGAACAATATTTATGAATGAACATTGACACAAAATTCTCAAAAAATTCTAGCCAATAGAATTCAACAACACACACACACAAAATAATAATACATCATGACCAAAAAAGATTCATACTGGGTATGCTAAAAATGCTAGGGGGACCAGGACAGAGCAAGGAGTCTGCCGCAGGGATCCAGGTGAGGTAAGGGAACCCAGGACACGTCCCACAAGTGGCAAGGTGGGAAAGCAGGAGAAAGGAAAGTAAAAAGGCTAGGAGGACCAGGACAGAGCGAGGAGTCAGCTGCAGGGATCTAGATGAGGAGAGGTTGGGGAGGTTTCCAACAGATAAGGAAGACAAACTTGTCAGACAGTTTTTCCTACTGTGGTGATGTGTTGTTGTGAGTCTTCAGGCTGTGTACTAGTGTTTCAAACCCAGCGGGGTTCACATGGTACACAGGTATCAGCCCGGCTTGCAGACTGACAGACTAAGAAGAAGGAAGAGGCCATCAACTTCTCAAAGAATTGGGCAGGGAAAAACTTATGAATAGCAGAGAAACACTGTCTGCTATATTACTGCACAACATTTTGAATAGTCTGGAAACATTGTCCAATACAGAGGAGGAAGATGAGTCACTTAGGTTAGAAGGCTCTCACAATATGACTGGAAAAGAGCTGCATCATCTGAGTAAACCCAGCCTTACTCATATGAATAAGGTAAAGCTTTCAAGACCTCCATTTGCTGATGTGGCACCACTCAAATTGAAGAGAAACAGCGGCAAACATCCATTAATAATCAGAACATGGAATGTAAGAAGTATGAATCTAGGAAAATTGGAAGTTGTCAAAAATAAAATGGAACGCATAAAGATTAATATCCTAGGCATTAGTGAGCTGAAATGGACTGGTTTTGGCCATTTTTAATCAGAAAACCATAAGTTCTACTATGCCGGAAATGACAGTTTGAAGAGGAATGTCATGGCATTCATCATCACAAAGGATGTTTCAAGATCTGTCCTGAAGTACAATGCTGCCAGTGATAAGATAATATCCATACACCTACAAGGAAGAACCATTAATACAACTATTATTAAAATTTATGCACCGACTACCAAAGCCAAAGATGAGGAAATTGAAGAATTTTATCAGCTTCTACAGTCTGAAATTGACCAAACATGCAATCAGGATGTGTTAATTATCACTGGTGACTGGAATGCAAAAGTTGGAAACAAAGAAGAATCACTGGTAGTTGGAAAATTTGGTCTTAGGGACAGAAATAATGCTGGAACTCGCATGGTAGAATTTTGCAAGACCAACGACTTGTTCATTACAAACACCTTTTTTCAACAACACAAATGGCAGTTGTACTCATGGACTTCACCAGATGGAACACACAGGAATCAGATTGACTACTTCTGTGGCAAAGGGTGATGGAAAAGCTCAATATCTTCAGCCAAAACCAGGCCAGGGGCTGATTGTGGAACAGACCAGAAACTGCTCATATGCAAGTTCAACTTAAAGTTAAAGACAATTTAAACAAGTCCACAAAAGCCAATATATGATCTTGAATATATCCCTCCTGAATTTAGAAACCATCTAAAGAATAGATTTGATGCATTGAACACTAATGACTGAAAACCAGAGGAATTGTGGGATGACACCAAGAACAACATCCATGAAGAAAACAAGAGGCCATTAAAAAGATGAGAAAAGAAGAGAGACCAAAATGGATACAGAAGAGACTCTAAAACTTGCCCTTAAGCAGAGAGTAGCTAAAACAAATGGAAGAAACGATAAGATCAAAGAGCTGAACAGAAGATTTCAAAGAGCAGCTTGAGCAGATAAAGCCAACTACTATGATGAAATGTGTAAAGACCTGGAATTAGAAAACCAAAAAAGAAGAACATGATCAGCATGTCTAAGTTGAAAGAGTTAAAGAAAAAAAAAAATGTAAGCCTCAAGTTGCAATATTGAAAGATTCTGTGGGCAAAATATTGAATGATACAGGAAACATGAAAAGAAGATGAAAGGAATACACAGAGTCAGTATATGAAAAAGAACTGGTGGATCTTCATTCATTTCGGGAGGTGGCATATGTTCTAGAGCCAATGCTATCAAAGGAGGAAGTTGAAGCTGCAGTGAAGGAATTGGCAAAAAGCAAAGCTCCAGGAATTGACAGAATACCCATTGAGCTCTGTCAACAAATGGATGCCCCACTGGAGGCAGTCACTCGGTTATGCCAAGAGATTTGGAAGACAGCTACCTGGCCAACT
>NW_006922665.1:13647-14752 GCF_000298275.1 Orycteropus afer afer
AAGATTGAGGTTGTCAAAGAATTCACATTGCTTGGTTCTACAATTGACATCAATGGAAGCAGCAGTCAGGACATTAGACAATGTGTAGCACTGGGCAGGTCAGCCATGAAGGCACTATTTCAAGTACTGAGGAGCTAGTATGTCTCCTTGAAGACTAAGGTGCACCTGACACAAGCCATGATATTTTCAATTGCCCCATATGCATGTGATAGCTGGACAATGAATAAGGAAGACTGAAGAAGAGTTGATGATTTTGAGTTGTGCTGCTGGCAAAGAATGCTGAAAGTACCATGGAATGCTAAAAGAACTAACAGATCTGTCCTGGAGGAAGTGCAGCCAAAATGCTCCTTGGAGGCGAGAATGGCCAGACTTCGTCTCACCTACATTGGTCATGTTGTCAGAAGGGTCCATTCCCTAGAGAAGGATGTCATACTTGCTAAGGTGGAGGGTACACAAAAGAGGGGAAGGCCGTCAATGAGATGGATTGACACGATGGCTGCAACAATAGGGTGAAGTATACCAAGGACCATGGAACTGGCGGGGAATCAGGTTACCATGCTGTGCATGGGTTTGCTATGAGTCGGAAACAACCCAATGGCACCTAACAACAACATGCTAAGATGGCTCAACATTAGAAAAACAATCAACAAAATCCACCATGTAAATAAAACAATGAAAAAAATACACATGATCATATCAATTGATGCCAAAAAGTCTTTTGACAATATCCAACACTGATTCTTATTTATTTATTTATTTACTTACTTACTTACTTACTTACTTACTTACTTATTGTGATTTGGGTGAAGATTTATAGAGCAAATTCACTTTCCATACAGCGGTATACACATACTTTGTCTCATGACATTGACCACAGTTTACCACAATGCAACAGCTCCCCTCCCTCTTCCTCCCCATAGTTACCTCTTCCCAGTGTCCATTCCTCCATACATTCTTGCCCCCTGAGCTGTCTCCCTGTGCATAAGCAGCCCTTCTTTCTCCCATGATTCTTCTCTCCAAGGAGTGTATCTACTTGAGGTAAATGTTCAACTCATATGCCTGTATTTTGTTTGGCAGGAAACCACACGTGTGGGTTCAATTCCAG
>NW_006922665.1:40093-44279 GCF_000298275.1 Orycteropus afer afer
ATTCCTAGTTATTTCAGCTTTTATCATGAAGAAGTGTGAATATTTTTCAAATGCTTTTTGTGCACCTATTGAGATTGCTCACTGCCAGCATTCAATTCTGACTCATCGTGATCCTAAAGAATCAAGGATGTAATCATTAAAGAAATTGACTGTCACATTTTTTCCCATAGGGCAGCTTGTGGGTTCAAAACACCAATCTTTGGGCAAGCACTAAACCACTATACCACACCACCATGGTTCCTTCTATTGAGATTACCATGTTTTTTTTTTTTTTTTTTTTTCTTTGCCTGTTATTCTACCAGTATGGTGTATTGCATTAATTAATTTTGGGGTGTATTCTGGTTACCCACTGCCACTGTGACACGAATATACCACAAATGGGATGGGCTTAACAAACAGAGGAGTTTATTCTTACAATTTGGAGGCTTTAAGTCTGAGTTCAAAGTGCCAAGCTCTAGGGGCTGGGTGAAGGCTTCTGCTCTGCCTCCAGCTCCTGGCCCACTCAAGCCAGAGGCTTTTCTTCACGCAGACAGCTGTTGGCTGCTGAGGCTTACAAGCCCAAGGTTGATAAGTAAAAAGGCACAGTCCCGATGTTATCAAACCACAAGGTAGGCCATTGTAAGTCCCAAGGTCAACAAAAGCAGGGCAGGCTGCTGAACAATGATACGACTACATGTAGGGTTTAAGCATGCCATAAAACTAGATACTATCCCCAAGGCTTTACCTTATATACAGGAAGCAGACCACATCCCCAAGGCAGCTAGCTACTAAGATGCTTGTGGTAGATCCCACCAGAGGTTGATTTTGAGTCTCATAATGTGGAATAACTACCACCAGCTGCCCAGCCACTCAACCAGGCCTAGCCAAGCTGACATACAAACTTAACTACCACAGGGTGTTAATCTGCCTTTTGCCTTCCAGGGATAAATTCAGTTTTGTCATGGAGTATAATCATTTTTTTTAATATGATACTGGATTCTTTTTTTTTTTTTTTTAGGGTTTTGTAACTATTTTCATAAGAGATTATGGGTCTGTGATTTTCCTTTGTTATAATAACTTTTTCTGGTTTGAATATCAGGCTAATACTGACCTCACTGGATGAGCTTGGAAGTGTTCCTATTCATATGTTTTGAAGAGGTTGTGAAGAACTGTTAACAATTATTATTTTTAAAATACTTGGTGGAATTCATCAGTGAAACCATCTAAGCCTGGTCTTTTCATTTTGGGTGCTTTTTAGATTACTACTTTGATTTTTTTATTGTTAAAGATCTATTCAGACTTTATATTTATTCTTAAGTCTACTTTGACAGTTTGTGGGTTTTTTTTTTGTAACATATTCATTTTTTAAATTATCTAATTTCTTTGCATCAGTTATCCATAGTATTTCATTATTATTTTTATTTCTGTAAAGTTGGTTATAATGTCACTTCTTCTATTCCAAAGTTTACTGATTTGAGTATTCTATTTCTTTTAGTCAAGTTCCTTTCAAAAATCCAACTTTTGATTTTATTGATTACCCCACTGATTATCTATTCTACATTTCATTAATTTTCACTCTTAACTTTTGTTTTATCTTCCTTTAGGCTTGCTTTTTGTTTAGATTGCTCTCCTTTTCCAGTGTTCGAACATGAAAAAGTAGATTATTAATTGGCTATCTTTCTCTTTTTTTTAATAGAGTCATTTACAACTATACATTTTCCTCTAAAGACTGCCTTAAATACATCCCATAATTTATCATTTTCATTCATTTAAAAGTAGTTTATAATTTCTCTTTTTGTAGCAATTTAATTCCTTTATGTTTCTTATTTGTATTTTAGATATATTCTTAATAGTTGATTTAGAGAATATTATACACATCAACTTCAGGTTTATATTAAATAAATTCCAGTGAAATATAGAAATATTACTCACATATAGTTTTGTTCCATAGTTTCAATTATATTCTGACATATAAAGAATAGTACATTTGATGAGTTATGTGATAATTCTATATTTAGTATTTTGAGCTACCATGAAACTTTCCCACAGCAGTTGCATTATTTTACGTTTCCACCAGTGAAGCATGCAATTTCAAATTTTCCCATATCCTAACCAGCACCTGTTATTTTTATTTATGTGTTTTATAATAGCCATCATAGTGTTTGTGAAATAATATTTCATTGTGGTTTTGGTTATGGCTAATGGCTAACGATGTTAAACATCGTTTCATATGTGTGTTGGTCACTTGTTTATTTTCTTTGTAGAAATGTCTATTCAAGTATTTTTAATTGAGTTGTTTGTCTTTGTGTTGTTGATTTGAAGCAGTTCTTTATATTTTATGGACAGTGAAGTTTTATCAGATATATAATATTCAAATACAATAAATCATTCAAGAGCTAGAAACTGTAAGACTGAAACGTGTTGGAGAAGGAAAACTCAAATATTTTTCACTGAAATACATAATTGTTGTTGTTGTTATGTGCCGTCAAATCAGACCTGACTCATAGCAACCCCTCCTTGGGTTTCTGAGGCAATATCACTATGGAAGTAAATTGCCCAACCTTCCTTCCGAGGAGTGGCTGGTGGTTTGAACCGCCAACCTTCTGGTTAGCAGTCAAGTGCCTTAGGCACTATGCTATCAGAGCTCCTTAAAATACATAATAAGAAGCTATTATGTATTAGTTGACATTTAGTTAACACATTGTATTGAAAGTTCTAGTCAAAGCAATTGGGCAAGTAAATAAATCAAAAGTGTCCAAGTGAGAAAGGATGAAGTAAAACTTATTCAGAGATGAGATGATTCTATATAGAGAAAATTTCAAATAATCCAGAAGAATTACACCTGCACCTGTCAAAGGCAGAAAACTTGTGAGAACCAGATAAATAAGGTAGTAGTCTCATTGAGTTCTGGCTCTCACAAGTTTCATTGTATTTGCTCCCATTTTGTAGGCTGTATTTTTATTTTCTTGATAATGTCTTTTGATGCATAAAATATTTTAATTTTGATGATCGATTTATCCAATTTTTTTCCCTTTTGTTTCCTGTGCTTTTGGTGTCGAATCTAAGAATCCATTGCCAAAAAACAAGGTTGGAAGCTTTACTTCTATTTTTCTTGTAAGAGTTTTATGGTTTTAGAACTTATATTTAGGTTGTTGTTGTATTTTGAGATAATTTTTGTCAAAATTCATTCTCTTGCATGTGGAGATACAGTTATCCCAGAACCACTTTTTGAGGAGAATTTTTCTTCACCATTAAATGAACTTGACATTCGTGTCAAAAATCACTTGGGCATAAATTATGGGTTTATTTCTTGACTCTCAATTCTATTTAATTGATCTACATGTCTATAATCATGTTGTGGCCATACTATTTAAATTAGTGTCACTTTGATATAAATAACTGTGATTTTGTTATATTTAAATATTTTTCTTGGCTACTGAGGGCCCTTTGTAATTCTAAATGAACTTGAGGATCAGCTTGTCTATATCTGAAAAATGACAGTTGGAATTTTGATAAGGATTGCATTAAATCTGCCTATCACTTTTTATAGTATTGGCATCTTAGTAATATTAAGTATTCCAATCTTTTAACACAGGATTTCTTTCCATTTTGGCAGATGTTTAATTTCTTTCAGGATTTTTTATTTTATGTTTTAGTGTATAAGACTTTTATCTTCTTTGTTAAGTTTATTTCTAGGTATTTTATTTTTTAGGTGGCATTGTAAATGGAACTATTAATTTCCTTTTCCAATTGTTTATTACTGGTGTATAGAAACACAGCTATTTTTGTGTGTTTCTCTTATTCTGAAACTTTGATGAATTTGTTTATTATCCCTAGTTCTTATCTTGTGGATTATTTGAAATTTTCTCTATATGGAATCATCTCATCTCTGAATAAGAAGTTTTACTTCATCCTTTCTTATTTGGACACTTTTTTTTTCCTTGCCGAATTGCTTTGACTAGAACTTTCAATACAATATTGTGTAAACTAAATATCAAATCCCAACTTTGTTGTTAGTTCATGATAAGTATCAGGATGCATCCAATACCCAAATTCTGGAACTTAATCCAATCCTAACATTCCCTTTTCTACCTCCTTTTTACCAGGTTTCTTGTAGCACTCTCTCTCTCTCTGACCCTAGCATCCCAGAGTTAGGTTAGAGGTCAGAAGTTGAAAGGACACCATCTTCCAGACTGCCAAATAAGTA
>NW_006922665.1:44889-50120 GCF_000298275.1 Orycteropus afer afer
CTTCCAAGGAGCATTCTGGCTGCACTTCTTCCAGGACAGATCTCTTAGTCCTTTTAACAGTCCATGGTACTCTTAGCATTCTTCTCCAACACCATAAAGCAAAAGCATCAGCTCTTCTTCGGGCTTCCTTTTTCATAATTCAGCTGTCATATGCCTAAGAGGCAATTGAAAATATCATGGCTTGGGTTAGGAGCTCTGGTGGCATAGTGCCTAAGGCATCTGACTGCTAACCAGAAGGCTGGGGTTCAAACTCACCAGCTACTCCTTGGAAGGAAGACAAGGAAATCTACTTCTGTAGTAATATCACCTCGGAAACCCAAGGAGGGGTCGCTATGAGTTGGATCTGACTCGACGGCAGTGAGTTTGGTTTTTTTTGGGGGGGTGGTTAGGTGCACCTTAGGCTTCAAGGAGGCATCTTCATCATTTAAAAGAGGTCTTTTTTCAGCAGATTTGCCCAGTGCAATGTGTCGTCTGATGTCTTGACTGCTGCTTCCATTGGTGTTGATTGTAGAATCAAGTAACATAAAGTCCTTGACAACTTCAATCTTTTCTCCATCCATCTTGAAGCTATTTATTGGACCAGTTATGAGGATTTTTGTTTTCTTTATGTCAAGATGTAATCCATACTGCAGATTGTATTCTTTAATCTTCATCAGCAAGTGCTTCAAGTTATCCTCACTTCCTGGTTTTAAACCATGCAGTATCTCCTTGTTTTGTTCGAATGACAGTCTCCTGATCTATGTACAGGTTCCTCATGAGTACAATCAGGTGTTCTGAAATTCCCATTCTTCTCAATGTTATCCATAATTTGTTATGATCCACAAAATAGAATACTTTTGCATAGTCAGTAAAACATAAGTAACATCTTTCATGCATTCTTTGCTTTCAGCTAAGATCCTTTTGACATCATCAATGATATTCCTCACTTTACATCCCCTTTGAATCCACCTTGCATTTCTGGAAGTTCTCTGTCAATATACTGCTGCAACTGTTTTTGAATTATTTTCAGTAAGATTTTACTTGCATGTTATATTGATATTGTTTGATAATTTCCACATTCTGTGGGATCACCTTTCTTTGAATGGGTACAAATATGGATCTCTTCCAGTCAGTTGGCCAGGTACCTGTCTTCCAAATCTCTTGGCATAGCTGAGTGAGTGGCTCCAGCACAGCATCCGTCTGTTAAAGCAGGTCTTTTCTCCCACAGAGCTGCTTGTAAGTTTGAAATACTGAACTTTCAGTTAGCAGCTGAGCACATATTCCATTTGTCTATATGTCTATTATCATGCCAGTGCCAGGCTATTTAAATTACTGTAGCTGTATAATATGTTTTTAGATCAGGAATATTAGTCCTCCTACTTTGTTCTTTTTCAAAATTGCTTCAGCTATTTGTGGCCTCTTGCAATTTCATATATAATTGAGGATTGATTTTCTTATGTATAAAGAATGGTGTTGGAATTGTGATCATGACTATTGAATCTGTAGATTGTTTTGGATACTATCAACATTTTAACAATATTCATTTTAGTTGAATAACATTTTAACAATATGAACATGAAGCACCTTTCCAGTTATTTTGGTCTTCTGTAATCTATTTTAGCAGGGTTTTTGTTGTTGTTGTTGTTTGTTTGTTTAATGATTTTAATCCTATAAGTCATGAAAATCCCTAGTTAAATTTATTCCTAGGTACTTTATTCTCTTAGGTGCTATTGCAAATGGAATTCTTTTCCTTATTTCCACACCTGGTTTCTTATTATAGGTGTATAGAAATTTGTGTATGGAAACCCAACTAATTTTTTTTTTTTTTTTGTTAAAGCACCAATGATTTTTGTTTCTTTACCTTATAGCCTGAAACTTTGCTAAATTTATCTGTTAGTTCTAGAAGCTTTCTTGTGGATTTTTTGGCATTTTATATATATAGGATCATGTCACCAGAAAATAATTTTATCTATTTCTTTCTTTAGATTTTTTTTTTTAATTTCTTTTTCTTACTTTTTTCCTCTAATTAGAACTTCCAATATAATATTGAATAGGAGTGGTGAGAGTGAGCATCTTTATCTGGTTCCCAATTTCATGGAGAAAGCTCTCAATTTTTTCCATGAAGTACACTGTTACCTGTTTTTTTTGTTTGTTTGTCTGTTTTCCATAAATGTCCTTAATCATATTGAGAAATTTACCTTCTATTGCTATCTTGTTGAGAGTTTCTATCAAGAAAGGATGTTGGATTTTTATCAAATGCCTTTTCTGCATTCATAGAGAGGATCATGTTCTTTTCCTTTATTCTAGTAATGAAGTTTATTATACTGGTTGATATCTCAATGTTGAAACATCTTCATTCATTCCTGGAATAAATCCAAGTTGTTTATGATATATGACTCTTTTAATATGTTGTTGGATTCTGTTCACTAGTATTTTGTTGATTATTTCTGCATCTATGTTCATAAGATATATTGGTCTATAGTTTTCTTTTCTTGTGTTGTCTATGTCTTGTTTTGATAGCAAGGTAAAGCTGGTGGAAAGAGAAGATGGCACCCTGCCAACACATTCCACCGAAACCTTCTACAACAGAGATGTGGGAAACTGAATGAAACAAATACAAATAATCATCTTGGAATTATGAACATCAATTCAGAAGATAAAAATTAGATTGAGTGCTAACTGGAAAGGGAAAGAGAGCAAGATCAGTGACTGCGAAGAGAGAAGAGGCTGGGGCTATCAGAAACAGAGACATCTTGAAGACAGATGCAGATGCTGATGATGCAGTTGGGGGAAGAAACTTCATAGAATCCTCACAGTGATAGTGACGCAGGATGGACAGATTGGTAGGAATTCAAGGTGAGCAATAGATGTGCAGAAGATGGGGTAGAAGACTTCAGCAAATCTGGTCGGAGTTACAAGTGGCACAGGTGGCCAAAGACAGAGGAGAGAGGGAGAAAGTGAGTCAATTCACAGCACCTCTGACAGAAGCAGGGTTTGAGCTGGTGAAAGGCCTGTGTTGAAGCAGTTGAAGATGTTGAGTTTAAGACAATCTCTTGCTGGAATGAAATCTTGGCAAGAGGATGACAAGCTGCTTTGTTACACTGGAGCAATAATATACTTATGCCAGGGAACCACGATAAGAGGGATGAGTTCTCTGATCTAACAAACACACCTTCACTGCACATAGGGGTATATCCTCTTTCTGCAGCCAGAAACTCAGTGAATGGAGAAGCTCCACCCTCACCAAACCTGACCCCTGGACATCTCCACCTCTCTAGTAAATTGACCCAAGGGCTGAAACTTGCTTCACTTGCAGCCTAAGGGACTGAGATAAATGTTCCACAGTGAAACAAGAGGCACAACTCTACAGCCTCCTCTCTCAGGGGGGTTTACTCACACCAGTTACCTCCTACCTTTGTGAATGGAAAGGCCTGTGTTGGGACAGTAGAGAAGGCATTTCAGTACATCACTCATCAGGGAGATATTTCACCACAGTGTGGGAAGGAGCTGGATAAATGCTACATGAGCCCAGAAGAGTGGCAAATCCATACCAGTGAATCATGAATGGTGAGCCATATTTTCCACTCCAAGAAGTGCAGCTTTTCTGTGAATAGAGGCAAAACCTCTCCCCACCACCACAAAGCTGGAGGCCAAAGAAGTTCCATAGATACCCATAGCAAACCACTCCAAACAGACAGACCCAGACGTGGCTATCTCCCCTTCTATATACATCACTGATTAATCTTATTCACACTAAGAAAAACAGGCAAACATATAGATCTATTGGAGAAGTCCACTTTTGACAGGTCCCTTCACCTCCATAGTCAAACACCTGCTAAGTGTGGTTTCTGCTACACTTGCCATCTCCCAGGGCTGCTGTTTGACCATAATTACAAAAGCCCCTCCTCAGTTTCCCTTACTTCCCCCTTATTATTCTCCTTCCTTCTTTCCCAAACTTTCTCCCTTTTTACCTGTTTATTTCTCCCTATTCCTCTTCCTCTTCTTACATTTTTGCCAATCTCAACTTGACAACCTCGCACCATTTTCTTTTTCTCTATATTTTATTCTATCTTTTTTCCATTCTCCTCTACTTCTTCTCCCTCTTCTCTCCTCCCCTTTTAAAAAAAATATTCTTGCCCCAACCAATAGGAAGAAGACATTAACTTTCCACTAGTCAGCCATTTGTACTTCCATGACCATGTAACTGAAATGACAAGCACTGCTATCAATTCCTACACCACTGGATTAAGAATAGATGGTAGACAACACATGTTCACCCCAACTAAAGCTCCTCTTCAAATCAAAAGAAGTCTGTACCCATAATCACATCAATTATTCCACCAATCCAGAGATAGCTGGGAAGCATCTCAGTTCTGCCAAGTTAACAAACAAAGAAGCACACCTGACCGCACACATCCAAATACATTGAAACAAGCCAATACACAATCAATAAATGAAAACAACAACTTCAAAATATTTTGGAGACAACAGACAATTTCAATTCAAACAAAGAACAGGACAAGATAGTTGAAGGAAGTGACCAACACAAAGAACTAGAAAATGTCCCTGAGGGAAAAGAGGTCATAGAACTACCTGAGAAGGAATTAAAAAAAGATTATATATCCTTCCAAGAGCTTGAGTAAGCAATAAATAGAAGAAAGGAAAAGACAGAAAATACCCTTGAGAATTCAGGAATATCAAACAAGAACAAAATGACAAAATAAATAGGCAATTAGAAATTATACAAAAGCCACAACTAAATATCCAGAAGATGGATGCTAAATTTATAGAGATAAATAATACTGGAAGGCCAAAAGAGTAGAATTGAACTGACTGGATAACCCATATCCCATCTAGAAGAAAAAACAAAAGAGTGGCAATATTAATTTCTGCTCAAATAGACTTAAAGATAAAATCCAGCATAAGGGACAATGAAAGCCATCTCATGATAAAAGGGTTACAGACCAAGAAGACATAACGATAATAAATGTCTATGCACCCAATGAATAACTCCAAAACTCCAATATATATAAAACAAACATTAACTGAATTTAAAGGAGAAATAGAAAATGTTACAATAGTAGTAGTTGTCATTGTTATTGTTGTTAGGTGCCATCGAATCATCTCCAACTCATAATGACCCTATGCACAGTAGAACGAAACACTGCCCAGTCCTGTACCAGTCTCATGATCCTTGCTATACCTGAGCCCATCATTGCAGCCACTGTGTCTATCCATCTCATTTAGGGTCT
>NW_006922665.1:50220-52746 GCF_000298275.1 Orycteropus afer afer
TCCAAGGTGATCCCACAGAATGTGGAAATCATTAAACAATATCATTAATATCACATGTAAGTAAAATCTTACTGAAGATAATTCAAAAACGGTTGCAGCAGTATATTGACAGAGAGCTTCCAGAAATGCAAGCAGGATTCAAAACAAGACGTGGAACAAGGGATATCATTTTTGATGTCAGATCGATCTTAGCTGAAAGCAAATACCAGAAAGATGTTTACTTATATTTTATTGACTATGCAAAAGCATTCAATTGTGTGGATCCTAACAAATTATGGCTAACATTGAGAAGAATGAGAATTCCAGAACACTTGATTGTACTCATGAGGAACCTGTACACACATCAGGAGGCTGTCATTCAAACAGATATTTTGATATCTAAAATAACCTTAACAAATGGAAAAATAAGGGGATACTCATGGTTCAAAATCAAGAAGGGAGTGCATCAAGGTTGAATCTTTTCACCATACTTATACAACAACAATAGTAGTAGGAGACTTTAACACACCACTTTTGATGAAGGACAGAACCTCTAGAAAGGATGAATCTCTTGACACTAGTTTCTATGAGGAAAAATCAGGAAAGAGAATGAAGCAAATGAGAGTTTTATGAGGTGATAGCAAAACAAATAACATATGCCTAATTAGAATTCCAGAACAAGAGAGGGAAAAAAAAAAAAAAAACTACAGAGAAAATTGTTGAAGACTTGCTAATGGAAAACTTTCTCAATGTCATGAAAAACAAAAAGACATCCATCCAAGAAACTCAATGAACACAATACAGGATAGACCTCAAAAGAAAGTCATCAAGGTATATCATAATCAAATTTTCCAAAACAAAAAACAAAGAAAGAATTGTGAGAGCAGCTGCAGAAAAATAAAATGTTACCTAGAAAGGGCAACCAGTAATACTAAGCTCTGATTTCTCAGCAGAAACCAGGCAAAAAGTCAATAAGATGACATATACAAAACCTTGAAAGAAAAATTTCCAACCAAGAATTATATATCCAGCAAAACTGTTCCTCAAATATGATGGATAAATTAAGACATTCCCAGAGAAGCATGAATTAAGAGAATTTGTAAAAAGCAGACCAACACTGTAATAACTGCAAAAAAAAAAAAAAGAATTTTCCAATTAAAAAATTTAGAAAGATAATAACCTAACATTAAAACATGTGACAATACCACCTAGAAACCAACCCAGGAAAAGAATTTTGATATCTAAAATAACCTTAACAAATGGAAAAATAGAGAACTAGAGGAGTATATATGTAAATGATACCAACTGCAAAACAAATAGAGGTAATAAACCCCCCCCCAAAAAAAAAAAGAAGCTCACTACCATTAAGTCAGATCTGACTCTTAGTGACCCCTCCTTGGGTTTCCCAGGTGGTACCACTACAGAAGTAGATTGTCTAATCTTCCTTCTGAGGAGTGGCTGGTTCATTTGAACCACCAGCCTTCTGGTTAGCAGCCAATGCCTTAGGCACTATGCTACCAGAGCTTCTAATAGAGGTAATAGATGGTATAATTAGAAATCTTCCACATGGAGAGGAAGTCAGGATGATGTCTATTTGTAGCAGACTATTTCAAAGTTAGGGAGATGATTATCGACTACAGGTTAACCACAAAGGAAATTAATAAATCTTCTAATCAAAATAAAAAAGGAGATTATCACAAAGACTTATTAAACATGAAAGCAAAAATAATGAATTAAAGGGAAAAAAACTGATAACAAAATGAACTCAGCACAGAAAAATACTTGGAACAAAGAAACCATCAGCACCACAACAAAAAACACAAAAGAACGACAACAGTAAATGTGTGTCTGCGATTAACAACACTAAATGTGAATGAATTAAATACATTAATCAAAAGAAAGAGAGTAGCAAATTGGATAAGAAACCAAGACCTATCAATATGCTGCCTACAAGAGATTCACATTAGATACAAATATAAAAATAAATTAGAAATCAAGGGATGGAAAATATATCAAGCTAACAGCAACCAAAAAATAGTAGGCATGGCAATGTTAATTTCTGCTAAAATAGGCTTCAAGGTAAAATCCTGCATGATGAAAAATGAAACTCATCTGATGATAAAAGACAGACCAGAAGGACATAACCATAATACATATCTATGCACCCAATGAAAAACTCCAAAATGCCAAAAGCAAACATTAATTGAATTGAAAGGAGAAATAGACAATGCTGCAATAGTGGTAGCAAACTTTAACACACCATTTCTGATGAAGGACAGAACCTCTAGAAAAAAACTCAACAAAGATACAGAAATTCTCAACAACACAATCAACCAACTAGAACTCATAGATATATACAGACCACACCATTCAACAAAAACAAAACACACATTCTTTTCCAGTGTACATGGATAATTCTCCACAATAGATCACATGTTAGGCCACAAATCCAGCCTCAATAAATTAAAAACATTGAAATTCTACAAAACATCTTCTCAGGTCACAATGCTACAAAATTAGAAATCAACAATAGGAAGACCAGGTGAT
>NW_006922665.1:52971-56096 GCF_000298275.1 Orycteropus afer afer
TATATATATAAATCTTAGAAACAAACAAGAATAAAAACACAACATATGAAAATCTTTGGGACACAGCAAAAGCAGTGCACAGATGTTAATTTTTAGCAATTAAAGCAAAAATCAAAAAAGGAGAAAGAACCAAAATCAACATCTTAAGCCAACAAATCCAGCAATTAGAAAAAGAGCAACAAAAGATGTCTTCAGTGTCAGAAAAAAAAGAAATAATAAAGAGCAGACTGGAAATAAATGAAGCATAAAACAGAAAAAATCAACAATACTAGAAGCTGATTCTTCAAAAAGATTAACAAAATCAACAGACCACTGGCAAATTTAACTAGTGAAAAGAAAAAGAAGATGCAAGTGACACAAATGACAAATGAAATGGGCAACACTACAAAAGAACCAATTGAAATAAAAAGGATAATAACAAACTGTAATCCAACAAATTCAAAAACCTAGAAGAAATGCACAAATTTCTAGAAACATAGGACCTACCAAAACTAACAAGACTGAGGCAGAAAATATGAACAGACCCAAATAAAGGAAGAAATTGAGCAGGTCATAAAAAAATTCCCCTTAAAAAAAAAAAAAAACAAAACACCTCATATGGCTCCACTGGAGAATTCCGTTAAATGTTCAGAGAAGAGTTGACACCTATCCTACTTCAGCTGTTTTAGAACATAGAAAAGGATGTCATACTTCCAAATTCGTTCTATGAAGCAGTTATAACCTAGATACCAAAACCAGGCAAAGCCATCACCAAAAATGAAAACTACAGACCAATATTCCCCATCAATATAACACAAAAATCTTCAACAAAATCCAATATAATCCAGCACTGTACCACAAAATAATACACAATGACCAAGTGGGATTCATACCAGGTATGCAAGGAGGGTTCAACATTAGAAAAACTATCAACATAATACACCACATAACTTTAAAAAGGAAAGAACCACATGATCATATAAATCTATGCAGAAACAGCATTTGATAAAATCCAGCACCCATTCCTGTCAGCAAAATAAGAATAGAAGGAAAATTCCTCAACATAATAAAGGGCATATATGAAAAATGAATAGCCAATATTATTCTCAATGGAGAGAGACACAAAGCATGCCCCTTGCAAACAGGAACCAGGCAAGGATGCCCTCTATCACCACTTCAACATTGTATTGGAAGTCCTAACCAGGGCAATAAGGCAAAAAAAGAGAAATAAAAGGTATCCAAACTGTCAAAGATGAAGTAAAATTATCTCTATTTGCATATGACATGCTCTGATATGTAGAAAACCCAAAAGACTCAGCAAGAAATCTACTGGAGCTAATTGAAAGATTCAGTTAAGTGCCAGGATACAAGATCAACATACAAAAATCAGTTAGATTTCTTTAAATTAACAAAGAGATCTCACCATTTACAATAGCTACCAAGAAGAAAAAATATTTAGGAATAAATCTTACCAAAGACATAAAAGACCTATACAAAGAAAACTACAAAACACTACTACCAGAAAATGTAAGAGACCTACATAAATGGAAGACTATGTCATTCTCATGGCTAAGAAGACTGAACATTGTGAAAATTCCAATACTACCCAAAGTAGTGTATAGATTCAATGCAATACCAATCCAAATTTTAGTATCATTCCTTAGGACATGGAAAAACAAATTACTAATGTTATATGGAAAAGAAAGAAAGCACAGATAAGCAAAGCACTACTGAAGAAAAAAATAAAGTAATAGGTCTCACACTCCTTGACCTCAAAATCTACTATAAAAAATCTCATTGCCATTGAGTTGGATCTGACTCATAGCAACTCCTCCTTGGGTTTCTGAGGCGGTATCACTACAGAATTAGATTGCCCAATCTTCCTTCTGAGGAGTGGCTAGTGGGTTTGAACCACCGACCTACTGGTTAGAAGTCAAATGCCTTAGACACTACACCACCAGAGATCAAAACAGCCTGGTATTGGTACCACAATAGACACATAAGCCAGTGGAAGAGAATTGAGAATCCAGAAATAGATCCATCCACCTATGGACAGCTGATCTTTAACAAAAACCCATTCAGTGGGGAAGAGATAGTCTCTGTTAAGTGGTGCTGGCAAAACTGAATATCCATTTACAGAAAAATGAAACAATATCCATATCTCACATCATACACAGAAATGAAGAAGGATCAAAGACCTCAATGTAAATTTCAAAACTTTAAAGTTCATAAAAGATAACATAGGGGCAAAATGAGGGGCCCTAATTTATGGCATAAATACACTATCAAGCATAACCCAAACTGTGCAAACAACAGAAGAGAAACTAGATGATTGGGACTTTCTAAAAATTATATTCTTATGTGCATCAAAAGAGTTCTCCAAAAGAGTAAAAAGAGAACATATATCTTGGAAAAATTTGGCAGTGACAGATATGACAAGGGACTTATATCTAAAATTTATAGACAACTTCAGCACCATAACACCAAAAGACAAAGAATTCCACTTCAAAAATGGGCAAAGGACATCAACAGACACTTCACCAAAGATATTCAGGCAGCCAACAAACACATGAAGAAATGCTTACAATTATTAGATGTTAGAAAGATTAAAAATCAAAACAACAATGAGATATCATCTCACTCCAGCAATAATACCAGAGTTCAACAAGACAGAAAATAACAAATGCTGGTGTGGGTGTGGAGAGATTGGAACCCTTGTACACTGTTGTTGGGACTGTAAAGTCATACAACCACTGTAGAAAATGGTATGGCATTTCCTTAAAACATTGGAAATAGAAATACCATTTTATCCAGCAATTCCACTACTAGAAATACATACTAAAGAGGTGAAATCCAGATCAAGAATAGATACATGCATACCCATGTTCACTGCAGCACTATTTACAATACCAAAGAGATGGAAACAACCTAAGAGCCCATCTACAGATGAATGGATAACCAAAGTGTGGTACATACCCACAATGAAAAATTATGCAATATTAAAGAATAAAGAAGAATCAACGAATCACCTCATAACATGGATGAACTTGGAGAATATTATACTGAATGAACTAAGTTAATAATAAAAGGAGAAATATTCTATGAGTCCATTTTTATAAAAAGCAAAGAAAGATTTACATAGGGAA
>NW_006922665.1:56336-57809 GCF_000298275.1 Orycteropus afer afer
TATGCTGAGCAAATAATCTGAGAAGCTGGACTATATGAAGAAGAATGTGGCATCAGGATTGGAGGAAGACTCATTAACAACCTGCGATACACTGACAACACAACTCTGCTTGATGAAAGTGAGGATGATTTAAAGCACTTAGTGATGAAGATTGAAGAATACAGTCTGCACTATGGATTACATCTCAATATAAAGAAAATCCTCACAACTGGACCTATAAGCAGCATCACAATAAATGGAGAAAAGATTGAAGTTGTCAAAGACTTCACATTACTCGGCTTGGTTCTACAATCGATGCCAATGGAAGTAGCAGTCAGGACATCAGACAGCGTATAGCACTGGGCAAATAGGCTGTAAAGGATCTCTCAAGTGCTGAAGAGCAAAGATATCTCCTTGAGGACTAAGGTGTGCCTGACACAAGCCATGGTATTTTCAGTTGCCTCATATGCATGTGAGAGCTAGACAATGAATAAAGAAGACAAAAGAAGAGTTGATGCTTTTGAGTTGTGGTGCTGGCAAAGAATGTTGACAGTACCACGGACTGCTGAAAGAACTAACAAATTTGTTCGGGAGGAAATGCAGCCAGAATGCTCCTCGGAGGTGAGAATGGCCAGACTTCATCTCACCTACTTTGGTTATGTTGTCAGAAGGGACTGTTCCTTGGAGAAGGATGTCATGCTTGGTAAGGTGGATGGTGGACAAAGGAGGAGAAGGCCCTCAATGAGATGGATTGACACTGTGGCTGCAGTGATGGGCTCAAATATAGCAAGGATTGTGGAGCCAGTACAGGACCTGGCAGTATTTCCTTCTGCTGTGCATAAGGTCACTATGAGTCGGAAACGACTCAACAGCACCTAACAACAATTAACAACAGACATAGAATGAGATAGGTAGTATTCCTTTTTTCTCTAGATTTTGAAAGAGTTTAAACAGGACTGGTGTCAATTCTTCTCTAAATGTTTGGTAGAAATCCCTAGTGAAGCCATCTGGTCTAGCTATTTTTGTTGTTGTTATTAAGAGTTTTTTATTACTGATTTGATCTCTTTAGTTATTATGAGTCTCATGATATTTACCATTTCCTCTTAAGTCATTTTAGGTAGAATCTTTTGTTTCTAAGAATTTGTCCATATTATCAAGATTATAAAATTTATTGGTAGGTGATTGTTTATAGTATTGTCATAACTTTATTTCTATCAGGTCATTTGTAGTATCTCCAATTTCTTTTCTTATTTTGGTTACCTGCATCTTTTAACTTTTATTTTTCAGACTATGTAAATGTTTATCAACTTCATTGATCTTTTCAGAGAACCAACTTCTTTTTTTAAAAATTCTCTCTATTTTCTCTGTTTCCAATCTCTTCTATTTCTGCTCTGATATTTCCTATGGTAGCATTAGTCTTGGCTTGCTCTTCTTTTTCTAGTTCATCTGGTTGTAGAGAGAATTAAGCTACTGATTTGAGATCTTTTTAATCTT
>NW_006922665.1:58892-65532 GCF_000298275.1 Orycteropus afer afer
AGCAGTCAAGTGCCTTAGGCACTATGCTACCAGAGCTCCTATGCTGTATGTCTTAGACTTTCTTAATCTACTACACTAATTTTGCCTGTATTTTTTTCTTTTTTGTAGTGAGTCATTTTGATTCCTTCTCCTAGCTTTTTGTGTATATTTTTAGATATTTTCTTAGAAATTACCATAAATATTATGTGTTCATCTTGTATTCATAACATCTTAGAATAGAATGATACCAAGTTAACTTCAGTAACATATAGAAGTTTTATACCTTTCCTCCCCCCATTGTTATTATCACCAACTACAACATTGTATTTCATGCGCACTGGAACATGATTTTATCCTTCTTTTTAATATATTTGTTATTAAAAAGTATGAAGGGAAAACTAACTAGAATTTTCAAGCAGGAATACCTTGTTACTAGTTTTTATACTTGTTCATACAATTTCCTTTAGTGGAGAGCTTTCTTTTTTAATTATTACTTTGAATTATTTTCTAATGTCTTTTAGCTTCATCTACAGAATTCTGAATTATATTTTTTGTCAAGCCATTGCAGAGGATAAAACCTCTCAGCTCTGTTTCTCTCAGAGTGTTTTATTTTCACCCTCATTCTTGAAAGACAATTTCACTGGATGTACAATCCTAGGTTGACAGCTTTTTGTTTGTTTGTTTGTTTGAGCACTTTCAATGTGTTATTCCATTGTCTTCTGGCCTCCAATATTGCTAAGAAGAATCTTGCACTTAATCTCTTGGGGGATCCTTACTATGTGACTATTTGCTTCTCTCTCACTGCTTTCATGATTCTTACTTTATCTTTATATTGCAGAACCTGATTATGATATGTCTTGGTGTACAGCTCTTTAGATTTATCCTACTTGGAAATCATTGAGTTTCTTGTATTTGTAGGTCAATGCTCTTCATCAGATTTGGAATTTTTTTTTTTTTTTTTTTTTGTCATTATGTCTTCAAATATTTTTATGTCCTTTTCTCTATTTTATCTCCATCTAGAATTCCCAAGAAGGCTATATTAGGTCCATTAATATAGTCTCTTAATTCCCTTAAACTCTACTCAGTAGACTAGAGCCTTTGCTCTCGTTGCTCTTACTCACTCCTGTTGAGTCAGATCTAACTCATAGTGACCCCTCCTTGGGTTTCCAAGCAGTATCACTATGGAAGTAGATTGCCCAATCTTACTTCTGAGGAGTGCCTGGTGGGTTTGAACCACCATCCTTCTGGTTAGAAGTCAAATGCCTTAGGCACTACACCACCAGAACTCCTTGTTGCTCTTAAACGTCCATAATTTTAATGATCTTATCCTCTAATTTGATGATTCATTCTTCTGTCTGTTCAACTCTGTTGTTAAATCCTCTATTGGGTTTCTCAATTCAGTGATTATCTCTTTCAGTTGCAATATTTCTGTTTGATTTTTTTTTTTTTAGAGTATCTATTCTTATTTTTTAAAATCTTCCTTTCTTTCTATGCATTTTCCTTATTTCTTCTAGCTCATTGTCTATGTTTTTTCTTAGTTGTTTAAGTATATTTAACTTTGTTGAAGTATATTCTCCCATTTTGTTCATTTTTCTGGGTTTGCATAGATGTAATTTCACTCACTTTGTCTTGTTAATTTGGAAGGGTCATCATTTCTTTTATCTTTGAATGTCTTACAATTTTCTTGTTGAGGTGTTGGAATTTTCAAAGTTGTTGACTTTCTCACTTTTCCTCAATATTTGATGTTTTTGCCTACACTACTTTCTGAAAAAAATAAAATAAAAAACTTGGGCAAGCAGAGTCTTTGGACTTTGTTTATCACTCCCTCTCCCTATTTTAACTAGGATTAGAAATTTCCAGATCTCAACTCTTAGCTCCACTGCAGGATACCATTTGTAGCAATTTATTCCAGCCCAACAGTTGACAGTCACCTGCTGGAGGAGGGGCTTATATGCTCAGAATAAATTCCCAAGGAGTTCTGCCTCGTTAAGTTCAGAGTTCCAGCTGTAGTATGTTGGCTATGGGAGCAGGCACCATTCACAGCACCAGTTTCCTAGCTCAAACAGCTTCAGTCAGCAGTTATCAGTACCAACTGGAGGAGGGGGCAAGAAGACCCCACTTGACCCCCAGGGAATTATGTCCTATTGATTTTGAGAGCCTGTGGTATGGAGTGCTCAGGTAGGTAGAGTGCTAGTTATGGTGCAAGCTCCACTACAGAGGGTCTTCTCTAGTAATTTGCTGCTGCCAAGCAGCCAACAGTTATCAGATACAGAAGGGGATGACACATTCAAAATGGTCCCTTAGGAAGTTCTGTCTTGTTGATTTTAGAGCAGAAGCTTGGATTCCAGTCTCTTTGTATAGGTATGGGGTGTAGTTATGAGAGAAGGAGAATACTTTATTTATGCTGTTTCCCTAGTTCACAGCATCCAGTGGCTCATGTGGCACAAGAGTGACAGGAATGGTAGAAGAAGCAATTTTCCTACCACATGGGACTGGTTTTTGACTCTTTGACACTTGTCCATCTGCAGTTCCCCACAGCTGTCCTTTGCCCTTCAACTCAGAGGCCAAATAACATTTTCTCATTGTACTTCTTCTTGTGTTTGTGGGGAGGGTTAGAATAATTATCTGTTCATGCTAGCATCTTTCCAGAATCCCTACAGTTTAGCTTTTGACTCTCATGGAACCCACTTGTTGTCATTGTTGTTATGTGCCATCATGTCGGACCCAACTCATAGCGACCCCTCCTTGGGTTTCCGAGGCAGTATCACTACGGAAGTAGATTGCCCCATCTTCCTTCTGAGGAGTGGCTGGTGGGTTTGAACGGCCAGCCTTCTGGTTAGCAGTCAAGTGCCTTAGGCACTACGCTACCAGAGCTCTCCCATAGAACCCACTTGCCTCCTTTTAATATTTGATCATCAAAATCTCCATTGTTTTCTAAAGTACACTCAAGCTTGGACTTCCCCACACATTCTTTTACGTAAGCTCAGGTTTTTTAGGACAGCTTTGGAGAATCTGCTCTTACAGGAATTGTTATCTATGAGTTATCTGAGGCAAGGTGAAATGGGTTCCCTGTATTTTTGGCCTGATGTACCTGTAGTAGCGTCTCCATCCTATGAGTTGGAGTTGGATGGAGTAAGTCAGCCTCTGATATCTCAACCTCACTCACTAGGATCATGATGAGGTGGACGAGGTAAGGACACTGTTCAGGGCTCAAAAGCTTCAGACTCTTGGTTACTTGCTGAAATTTCATAGATTTTCTTGAATAAATATTTCTTCACTTGCTGTATGTCACCTTTTCTAGAAACTTAATTTTGTTTAATTATTGTCATCAATTTCAGCTGTTTCAATGAGGAATGGGTTCACGGAATTCCCCATGCTGTCATTGAAGAAGTGTAATCCCTGTGTTCCTTTACTTTTTTTTGAATTGTGATTTGTGTGAAGATTTACAGGGCAAATTCACTTTCCGTACATCATCAATCACATACACTTTGTCTCATGACATTGACCACAGTTTACCACAATGCAACAGCTCTCCTCCCACTTCCTCCCCATAGTTACCTCTTCCCAGTGTGCATCCCTCCATACACTCTTGCCTCCTGAGCTGTCTCCCTGTGTATAATCAGCCTTTCTTTCTTCCATGATTGTTCTCTCCAAGGAGTGTATCTACCTGAGGTAAATGTTCAACTCATATGCCTGACTTTTGTTTGGCTGGAAACCAGAGGTATGGGTTAAATTCCAGACTTGAAGGGCAGCTAGGGGGCTATAGTCTCAGTGGTTCCATCAGGCTCTATTGTATGAGCAAACCTGCCCTCCCCCTTTTCTTTTCTCCAAATGATTTTGAGTTTTGTTCCACATTGTTCTCCCTCTCTATCAAGCATCTCCTACATATATCCCCTTCCAAGTGGATGACAGTGGTAGCCGGGCACAATCTAGTTCTTCTGGTCACATAGTCATATAGGCTGCAGATAGGATGGTATAAAAGTCGCTAGGACAAAATGTTTCCATGAATTTTGGTTTTCTTCATTCTTCTTTGCTCTGGATGAGGAGAGACCCATCATTGCATCTAGATGGCAGCTTGCTAGCTTTTAAGATCCCAGTCACTACTCTCCAAAGTAGGAAGTGGAACAATGTTTTGTATAGTATATTATGCCAATTGAGCTTGATGTCCCCTGTGATTATGGACCCAAGTCCACAGGTTGAACTACTCAGTCCCTCTGGGTAGTTGGCTGTGACCAAGTAGTGACCACAACATTGTCTATTGTCAGCTCTACTATACACCTGGGAATTCTGATCATTCACATAAACTTATAGGACCATTGTCTGCCAACCCTATTCATGTTCTTGGATACACTCCTCATTTCATAGACATACTTAATAGTTCAGCCTGTCCACTCATCTATCCACCCATGTATCCATATTTGCCTTCACTGACAACGCAGCACTGTATGTGCAAAAGGGTTCATCTTTGTTGTCTGTACCTCCTATGTACCTCTCTATGTCTTTCTCTTCCTTGATGCCACCATATTGGTCACTCACATTTGGTACATTGCCCTTCTCTTCACCCAAATCAATACTTATCTCTATCTAACAGCGTTCCCTCCACCCCTGGTAACCAACAAAGAAAATTTCCTTCTATAGATAAACTTTTCCTTAACATTCACAATAACGGACTAATACAATATTTGTCCTATTTTGATTGACTTATTTCACTCAACATAATGTCCTCCAAGTTCATCTTCTTTATGTGGTATATTGCAGATTCTACATTGTTCTTTAGCATTGCATAGTATTCCATTGTGTGTATGTACCATAGATTGGTTATCCATTTCTCAGTTGATGGACACCTAGGTTCTTTCCATCTTTTGGCTATTGTAAATAGTGCTGCGATCAACATGGGTGTGCATATATCAGTTATTGTCATGGCTCTCACTTCTTTAGGTTATAAAACTAGTAATGGAATGGCTGGATCAAATGGTATTTCTTATTCCAACTTTTGAAGGAACCGCCATACTGCTTTCCACAATGGTTGTACCATTTTACAGTTCCACCAGCAGTGTATGAGAGTCCCAATCTCTACACAACCTCACCAGCATTTGTTATTTTCTGTCTTGTTGAACTTTGCTATTAATGCTGGAACAAGATGGTATCTAATTGTTCTGATTTGCATCTCTCTAATAGCTAATGATCATGAGCATTTCTTCATATGTTTGTTGGCTGCTTGACTATCCTCCTTGGTGAAGTGTCTATTCATGTTTTCTGCCCATTTATTAATTGGATTGTTTGTCTTTTTGGTATTGAGGTGTTGTAGTTTTCTACAAATTCTAGAGATAAGTCACTTGTCAGGTATGTAATTAACAAATATTTTTTTCCCAATCTGCAGGTCTTCTTTTGACTCTTATGGAGAAGACTTTGGAAGCACATAAAAATTTAATTTTTCGAAGGACCCAATCATCTGGTTTGTCTTCTGCTGTTTGTGCATTTTCAGTTATGCTTGATAGTCTATTTATGCCGTATATTAGGGCCCCTAAATCTGTCCCTAGAGGAACTCTATACTTTTAGGTTTCACATTTAAGTATTTGATCCATCTGAAGTTAGTTTTTGTGTATGGTGTGAGGTACACATCTTGTTTCATTTTTCTGCAAATGGATATCCAGTTTTGCCAGCAACATTTATTAAACAAACATTCTCTTCCCCATTTAATGGATTTTGGGCCTTTCTCAAAGATCAGCTGACTACATGTTGATGGATCTATTTCTGTGTTCTCAATTCTATTCCATTGGTCTATGTATCTGTCATTAAACCAATAGCAGGCAGTTTTGACTACTGTGGCTGTACAGTAGGTTTTGAGATCCTGCAGTGTGAGATCTAATACATTGTTGCTCTTCTTCAATAGTGCTTTGCTTATCCAAGTTCTCTTTCCTTCGTATATAAAGTTAGTGATTGTTTTTTCCGTATTCTTAAATAATGCTGATGAATTCTGGATTGGATTGCATTGAATGTATAGATTTATTTGGGTAGAATTGACATTTTCACAATGTTCAATCTTCCTATCAATGAGCATGGCATGTTCTTCCATATATGTAGATCTCTTATGGTTTCTTGAAGTAGTTTTTTATAGTTTCCTTTGTACAGGTCTTTGTGTCCCTGGTAAGATTTATTTCCAAGTATTTCATTTTTTTTGGTAGCTATGGTAAATGGTATTGAGCTCCTTATTTCTTTTTCTGTAATCTCTTCTCTGGTTAGAGGAATCCAAATGATATTTGGATGTTGATCTTTTATGCTGCCACAATGCTAAATCTCTCAATTAGTTCCAGTAGATTTTTGACTGAGTCTCTTGGGTTTTCTAGGTATCAGATCATCTCATTAGCAAATAGGGATACTTTGACTTCTTCCTTACCAATTTGGATGCCCTTGATTTCCCTTTATTGCCTTATGGCCCTGGCTAGGACTTTGTACAATGTTGAATAGAAGTGGTGATTGCTGGCATCCTTATCTGGTTCCGGTTCTCAACAGGAATGGTTTCAGTCTCTCTCCATTGAGAATTATGTTGGCTGTTGGTTTTTCATAAATGTCCTTTATTATGTTGAGGAATGTCCCTTCTATTCCTATTTTGCTGAGAGTTTTGATCAGGAATGGGTGTTGGATTTTATCAAATGCCTTT
>NW_006922665.1:77233-78031 GCF_000298275.1 Orycteropus afer afer
AAGAGTTGATGCTTTTGAGTTGTGGTGCTGGCGAAGAATGCTGAAATTACCATGGACTGCTAAAAGAACTAACAGATCTGTCCTGGAGGAAGTGCCCCTGAAATGCTCCTTGTAAGCAAGAATGGCCAGACTTTTTCTCACCTATTTTGGTCATGTTGTCAGAAGGGACCATTCCCTGGAGAAGGTTGTCATGCTTGGTAGGGTGGAGGGTCAACGAAAGAGGGAGAGGCCTTCAACGAGGTGGATTGACATGGTGGCTGCTCTGATGGGCTCAAGTATAGCAAGGATCATGGAGCTGGCATGGGATCAGGCGGTGTTTCTTTCTACTGTGCATGGGGTTGCTATGAGTCAGAAATGACTCGACGGCACCTGGCAACAACAACTGTTGGCCAGAAGACTTGCTGATAACATAAACAGTTGATGAACACAGTTCTTGTTTTACAATTATCAGATTTTTATAGGAAGATGCTCACATGCATAAACAACAGATAATTTTAACTGTATGGCATCATGATTATTTACTATACATTAAGTGGAAGTGGATATGAGTTGGGGCAGACTCAATGGCAGTGAATTTGGTTGGTCTATTTTGGTATCATCATAAAAGTTTCATCCTTGTCATCACAGAGTACACTGAGGAAGAGGAGGAAGAAAAGGAATTGGTTGTGCTATCTCTGGGGTGGCAGAGATGGAATAGTTAGAGAAGGTGAAAGGAGAGGCAGGAGAGATCAGCATACAGGGTGTACCTTTAGAGGAACATATCATAATTTCTGTCTAATATGTTGGCTTTTTCATTTC
>NW_006922665.1:78541-80868 GCF_000298275.1 Orycteropus afer afer
TCCACTTTCATGATCCTGATTGGCTCTGTTGTAAATCCTGTGAAGTCATCTGGATGCAGTTTTTCTAGTATGAATTAATTTTTTCAGGCTTGATGGCTTTCATTATTTTTTTTTTTTTCCTGTAACAATGGTGGCATCTTCAGTGATATAATCTTTCCAGACTTTCATGATGTTCTATCAGGGTTGTCTCCCATAGTGTTGATAATTCTTTCCATAGAGTACTGTGTGTAATGAATCTTAAAGTTCATTATGATCCCCAATCTAGAAGCTGAATAAGAGGTGTTGTATTGGGAAACAAGTACACCACTTCAAAATCTTCAGTTTGAATTCTTGGGGTTCTGGGTGGCCAGTGCATTGTCCAACATAAAAAAAAGTAAGTTAATTAATAAAGGGAGTTTCTTACTGGGAAGGTATTTCCTGACTTCAGAGACAAAGCATCAATTATACCAATTCAGAAAAAGCCTTCTTATTGTACAGGATTTCTTGTTGCACAACTAAAAGACTAGGAGCTGACACCTATGGGATTAGCAGCTTTATAGACAAGGGAAGCCCTGATCATAAACCTGACTGCATTTGGACAAAAGAATAAACTTAGTCGGTTTATTCCTGCCTTAAATCCTGGTCCTCTCTTCTCTTCCTTAACTAAAAATATACTTTGTGGCATTTTTTTTTCTGGAGTATGGCATTTATGTCTGCATTAAAAATTTGATTGGGCAGATGTCCTTTTTCCACAATGATTTTCCTATGGTGTCTAGGAACTCTGGTGGCATAGTGCCTAAAGCATTTGACTGCTATCCAGAAAACTAGTGGTTCAAACCTCCCAGCCACTCCTCAGAAGGAAGATTGGGTAATCTACTTCCATAGTGATACTGTCTTGGAAACCCAAGGAGGGGTCACTATGAGTCAAATCTGACTCAACGGCAGTTTTTTATTTATTTATTTTTTTGAGAAATCATCTTCTCTCTGATGATCAGCATAAGTTATTTCTGTTATCTTATCATTTTTTAAAGCAATTTTTCTTTTAAAATTTATTAAATCATATTTTGTTGGCATTAAATTCTCCTGTTTTAGATCCTTCACCTCCTTTTTGCTTTAAATTGTCATATAATGACTTCACATTTTCTCAAATCATATTAGAGTCTATAGGTATGCCTTTCTCATAGCAACCCTACACCTTCACAAAAGCTGCATTTGAAATACAAGTAAAAAAGATATATTGCAAAAAGTCAAGGTTTTTCACCTGCTGGTGTCATTGCAGTGATGGCTTCACAAATTTCCTTTCCTTTTTGTGTGTGTGTGTGTGTGTTGCACAATGGTCCTTACACTGTATTCATTTTTCTTGAAATGGCAGGCAACCACAGCAGCACATCTCAATCTACATTGCATATCAAGCAATTTTACTTTTTCTTGTATTGTCATGACTTTTCTCTGCTTCGTGAGAGCACTTCCATCACCACTAGTGTTATTCAATGCAATCCATGGTGTTATTCAAGGTTTGAGGTATTGCACTAAACATGATGGAAAATACATGAGAACCATGAGTGATCACTTTTTACTGTAATATACAATTTACTAGCTCTCTAGCAAATTGAGATGATTAGCATCACACTACATTTTAGGTGTATTGCTTGCCACAATAGCAACAGGAGGAAGCTATAAAATTATTACAGTAGTACAGCATGTGCTAAAATAAATTTTATGCAATTATTATTTAATACTGTATCTTTACATTTGTTTACATTTCTCTCAACTGTGTATGGCACCATGTACAACCTGTTTTTGTGAGCACCAAGTTTTGATAATTTTTCATTTTTTATAACAGATTTGTGTACACTTTATGGTAGTAAATTATAAAATGCACTACTGTCTCCAAATATTTCATGCATTCATAGTCACAGGGCACATCAAGTTTAATTGACATAACATACTACACAAGAACATTGTCCCATATCCTACTTTGGTGACTAGCAACTGGGATCTTAAAAGCTTGCAAGCAGCCATCTAGATGCAGTGATGGGTCTCTCCTCATCCAGAGAAAGAAAAATGAAGAAAATCAAAGATGTATGGAAACAATTAGTCCAAGTGACTGGCACACCATGCAATCCTCAGCCTATACGACTAGGAGACTAGAAGAATTAGATGGTGCCTGGCTACCATTGTCAACTACTCAGAGGGGGATCTATGTAAGAGATCCTGGATAGAGTGTTGGAAAAATGTGTAACCAAATTGAAAATCATTTAAAAGAAAGGAGGTCTGTTTTGCTGGTCTGATACAGGCTGATGGAACCACTGAGACTATGGCCCCTAGCTGCCCTTCAGGTCTGGAAT
>NW_006922665.1:81183-89816 GCF_000298275.1 Orycteropus afer afer
AAACTTTCACCCAAATCACAATAAAAAGAAAGAAATCCCACATCATATTGCACCAGGCAAATTTGCTGCAAAAGACCTATTTAAAGTGTTAGAGCAAAGATGACACTTTGAAGACTAATGTCCCAAGCCACGATATTTTTAATCATCTCTTAACCATCTCATATGCATGGGAAAGCTGGGCACTGAATAAGGAAGACTGAAAAAAAAATTGATGGATTTGAATTGGGGTGTTGGCAAAGAATACCAAAAATATTATAGACTGCCAGAAGAATGAACATATCTTTCTTGGAAGAAGCATATCTGGGATCCTCCTTAGAAAAGAAAACAGCCAGACTTCATCTCACTTACTTTGGTCATGCTGTCAGAAGGGACCAGTCTCTGGAGAAGGATATTATGCTTGGTATAGTAGTGGGGGAAAAAGTGGAAGACTTTCAACAAGATGGATTGACACAGTGACTGTAGTGATTGCTCAAGGAAGCAAAGATTGAGGGTGGTGCGGGAGCAGACATTTTTTCATTCTGTTGTACATTGTGTTGCTCTAAGTTGAAACCCACTCAATGGCACCTAAGAACAACAACAAACAATTCTTTTGCTACTTCAATGCTAGAGCATTTCTTGGTGCTAAAACATATGTTTAAATACCCCTTTATTCCCACATTGTTTCACATATTTTAAAACCTTTTGTTTCTGAGCAATAAATAATGATATTTAAACTATCTGATTGTTCTCCAAGTCACCTGCCCAGCTACCACCAATGTTCAAATATCATCTTACTGTTAATTTAAATGCTGTTGATACCACATTAGGAATTTTAGTCAGTGGTGTGTTGGTAACTGTTTAACAACATGTTATGAGAAAGTAGGAAAAAAATGTTCATGTGTATGTAGGTGTGTAAGTTTATTATAAAGTTTATTATAAAGTATATTATAAATTTTACTGTTACAAAAGAGGTATATCCCAGAATTTACAAATAAAAATAAAATACTTTATATAGCCAAAAGTTTCCAACAGAGTCATTTGTTTTGTTTTTGCCGATCTCTCATATTCATATACAAACTATGGTTATATTTGTCTGTCTTAGTTCTTTAGTGCTGCTGTAATGCGAATACAACAAATGGATGGATTTTTCAGATTCATGCAGCTGCTGGCTGCTGAAGCTGAGGAATCCAAGATAGGCAGATAAAATGGCAGATTGGTGGTTCACATGCTGTGCGGGCAACACTCTCAAGATTGGCAGAGAACATAGCAGGTCACTGGTTCAAGTCCAAGGACAAGCAGGCATCATGGCAAGCCACTGGTTCAAGTCCAGGAAATGGACATGAAGAATGAATCAAATGCACGATCCTTTCTATATATATATTGGAAGCAGGCTACACCCAAAGACAAGTATCCTTTAATTGATTAACCGTTCACAACAGATTCTACTATGGAGATGATTACACCAAGCCCAGAGTCTCATCATGGAGAATAACTACATCCAGCTCTGGTAGCATAGTGCCTAAGGCACTTGACTGCTAACCAGAAGGCTGGTGGTTCAAATCCACCAGCCACTCCTCGGAAGGAAGGTTGGGCAATCTACTTCCATAGTGATACTGCCTCAGATAGCCAAGGAGGGGTCGCTATGGGTCAGGTCCAACTTGACAGCACATAACAACAACAACAAGCTGCCCAGTCAAGTTGACATACAACTTTAACTACCACATAGACAAGTGAATGTAGTCCTACTATGAATATTGGTTGATATTTTCTTACATTAATAATTAAGACAAAACTGAAACAAAGAAAATATATGCAAAATATTCATTTTATCTCCTATGTCATGAATGACTTTGTTCCTGAAATAGATAATAGTTTTTAACTGTTTGAAGAACATTTTCTGAATATTTTGTGCTATTCACAGTACAATAGCTGTAGGAATAACATACTATTAAATTTAATCTGCATCATTTCCATTTTGTTCATTAATTTAAGTACAGATAATTAAAAAATAATAAACTAAGCCCTATTTTGTAATTATTCCCAATTTCCAAGGTTAAAATATTGCCACTATGAAGGATACACATGATAACACCTAATGTGGTTTTGGGGATATTTATGCAGTAGCATACCAATATGTAGTATACACATCATATAGATACAATAGACACAAATGACATAAAAGAATGTATAATACTTAAATGTATGAAAATAATGGTAAGGAATGTGTTTAGAATATATTATCTTTTCTTTTTAAAATAATTTTTTTCAGATACAATTCATGTACAATTCACCCAAGTAAAGTGTAAAATTCATTCGTTTTTAATGTATTTGCAGAGTTATGCAACCATCAAAATAATTACACTTAGAACATTTTCATCACTACAAAACAAAACCCCATACACATTAGCAATCACTCCACCTTTCCCCACAACACCCCCACCTTAGGCATCCAGTAACCTACTTACTAACTCCATAAACCTGTTGCCATCTAATTTTATTTTTACTCATGATGACCCCCTGTGTTATAGAGTATATGTAATTGTACCATGGGGATTTGGCTGCAATACTAATGAAAGTAAATCACCAACCTTCTTCCATGGAGGTGCTGGGTGGGTTTGAACCACCAACCTTTAGGTTAGCTGTTGTTAGGTGCCCCGCGGTCTGCTAAGACTTATGTCTAACAGAACAAAACATGGCCTGATCCTGTACCATCCTTACAATGGCTGTATGTTTGAGCCCTTTGTTGAAGCCCCTGTGTTAATTCATCTCTTTTAGGGTCTTCCTCTTTTTTCTTATCTTCTACTTCACCAAGCATGATGCCCTTCTCCAGGGATTGGTCCTTCCTGATAGCATACTAAAATAAATGAGCCTAAATCTCACCATCTGTGATTTAAGCAGTATTCTGGCTTTACTTCCTCCAAGACAGATGCATTCATCGTGGTATACTCAATATTCTTCACCAATACCATAATTAAAATATGTTGATTCTTCTTTGATCTTCCTTGTACATTGTCCAGCTTTCCTATGATTACGAAGCAGCTGAAAACAAAACAAAACAAACAAACAAACAAAAAAACATGGGTTAAGTCAGGCTCACCTTACTTATCAAAATGACATCTTTGCTTTTTAAGATTTTAAAGAAGTTACTTCTGGAGCAGACTTGCCCAAAATAATATATCATTTGGTTTCTTGACTGCTGATTCCTTGAGCAGTGATTATTGATCCAAGTAAAATGAAATCTTTGACAACTTCAATATTTACTCTATTTATCATAATGTTGCTTATTGGTCCAGTTGTGAGGATTTTTATTTTATATTGAAATGTAATCCATGATGAAGCTGTAACCTCTGATCTTCATCAGTAAATGTTTCAAGTCCTCTTGATATTCAGCAAGCAAGGTTGTGTCATCTGCATATCATAGGTTGTTAGTCTTCCTCCAACCCTGATGCTGCTTTCTTCCTCATAATTCATCTTCTTGGATTATTTGCTCCACATAGAGATTGAATAAATATGGTGAAAGGATATGATTCAAGCACACACATTTTCTAATTTCAAACCATGCAGTATCTCCTTGTTCTATTTGAATGACTGCCTCATAATCTATCTATAGGTTCCACATGAGCACAATTAAGTGTTCTGGAATTCCTGTTCACTTTCTCATCTGTAATTTAGGTTACAAATAGTACTCTGATGGTGCAGTGATTAAAGAATTAGGCTGCTAACAAAAAAGTCAGTGGTTCTAACTCACCACAGCTCTCTGTGGGACAAAGATAAGGCAGTGAGCTTCTGTAAAGATTTACAGCCTTGGAAAACCTCTGGGGTAGTTCTACTCTATTCTATAGGGTCGTTATGGGAGCCCAAATATATTGGATGGCAGTAACTTTGGTTTAATAGTACTCAAACCATTTGGACCTCCAAGGGACCTTCTGTCTCTATAAATTTACCTATTCTTGACATCTCATATAAATTATATTATATGATATGGGGTGTTTTGTGACTGACTCCTTTCACTTGGTATGATGTTTTCAAGGTTAATCTATGCAGCTTGTATTAGTGCTTGCTTCTTTTTATTGGTAAAAAACGTTCCATTTTATGGATAGAGCACATTCATTATTTTATTCGTCAGTTGCATATTTGGTTTGTTTTCATTTTTTGGTTATTATGAATAATATCACCATGAACATTTGTGTATAAATTTTTATGTGTTTTTATTTCTCTTGTGTATATCCATAGGGCTGTAACTTCTGGGTCATGGGGTACTTCTGTTTAACCTTCAGAAGAATTACCAAAATATTTTAAGAACCATCTGTGTTATGTTACATTCCCACCAGCAATGTATGAAAGCTCCAATTTCTCACATCCTCTCCAACACTTTTATTGTCCATCTTTTTTTATTATAGTGATCCTAGTGTGTGTGAAGTAGTATTTCATTGTGTCTTTGACTAACGAATGGACAGTGGTGGTACAGTGATAGGATTTTCACCTGACATATGAGAGGCCCAGGTTCTGTCAGTGGGGGGTGGGGTGTTTCGCTATGATACTGAACAGTATTCTGTATATAATTATTAACTTACAAATGAGCACACAATTTTATACTAGTAGTTTTTCGATGGTAAGTTCTGGATTTATTCTTTAATATATACCACACTCTGCTATGTGCTTTGTTAATATTTAATAAAGAATATTTATCTGCCAGACTTCCACAAAGCTTTTAGTATTCCTGTGTATATTCAATTATGAAAGCGTCAGATTTGACCAAAAACAAGTCAGTCTACCCAATTTGTTACAACTTTGATTAAAACTGTAAGAACAATGGGCACATACCCTTCTGTACTAATACCTGCTGGTATAATAACAAGATAATTTAATCCAGAAATATGAACATGTGATTTTTTAGTAAAGACTTCTCAATTTTCCATCTTTGTTTACGCACCAATAAACTTTTTGCTTCTTTCAGGAAGAAAAAATTAGGTGAAATGTGATTGATTCAGTTTTGAATGGCACATATCAAGCTGTCCAAAATACAGAAAACCAAATTTATAAGGGGAAAAAATGCTCCCCAATAATACTTGTCCTTTCCTCCATAAAAACCATATTAATGCTGCATTCTCCTATTGGAATGTAACCATGTTTTGCTGTTCATTGACAGTGCAATCAGACATATGAACTCTCAGTACAAATATTTCCGATTACATATTAAAGAAATGCACATGCTCAAGCATGTACTAAATTTGGTAGTGATGAGTATGTGACAGATATATGGTAAATGTACAATGTCAACAGTCACCTTAGTTATCATTGTCTGTTCATAACGACAAGAATACCTCTCTTATTTCACCTATTTTATGTGCTACACACATGGGAAAGTTTATATTACATTTTTGGTAGTTAGGAAGATTTTCCCCATCTTCGCTTATTAAACTGAAAACTTGATAAACAGATATTCTAATTGCTATAGATGTGTAAGTTCAGATTTGTTTATTTCTTATAGAAGAATCACAAATTCCTATTATTACTATTATTATTTTATAAAATATTTCAAATAGAAACAAAGACTACTATAATGAACCCCCATGTGCCAATAACCCAGGTCAAAAGAAAATTAATTTTTTAAATCACCTCATCCACAACAAACCTGTCTCTTAATTATCCATATATATCCCTCTTTTGCCCTCTTCTCGCATCCCCATAATCAAGAAAGAAAATTTCCTACCTTGTGTAAACGTTTCCTTAACTTTTTGAAATAATGGCCTCATACAACATTTATCCTTCTGTGATTGATTTATTTCTCTCAGTATAATGTCCTCCAAGTTCATCCACATTATGAGATGATTCATTGATTCTTCATTTTTATTTAATGTTGCATAGTATTCCATTGTGTGTATGTACCATAATTTGGTTTTCCATTCAACTGCTGATAGGCAATTAGGTTGTTTCCATCTTTGCTGTTGTAAATAGTGTCGTGATGAACATGGGTGTGCATATATCAGTTCTTGTCTCATGTCTCACCTCTATAGAATACATTACTCATAATGAGATTAGTGGATCAAATGGTATTCCTATTTCCAACTTTTTAAGGAAATGCCATACCATTTTCCACAGTGGTTGTACCATTTTACAGCCCCACCAGCATTGTATGAGTTCCAGTCTCTCCACATCCTCACCAGCATTTGTTATTTTCTGTCTTGTTGAACTTTGCTACTATTGTTGGAGTGAAATGATATCTCATTGTTATTTTAATTTGTGTCTCTCTAATAGCTAATGATCTTGATTATTTCCTCATGTGTTTGTTGGTTGCCTGAATATCTTTTTTGGTGAGATGTCTGTTCGTATCCTTTCCCCAGTTTTTATTTGAATTTTTGTCTTTTTGATGTTGATGTGTTGGTGTTTTCTATAAGTTTCAGAGATAAATCCTTTGTCGGATATATCATTGCCATTTTTTCCCCCCAAAATTGTAGGTTTTCTTTTTAATGTTTTAGAAAAGTCTTCTGAGCTACATAAGAATTTAATTTTTAGAAGGCTCCAGTCATCTAGTTTCTCTTCTGCTGTTTGTGCATTTTGTGTTATGCATGATAGTCTCTATTTTGAAATATCTCAATGGATATTCTGGCAATTCCTGAAGCCTTGTTTTTCACCAATTCCTTCAGTGCACACTGGACTTCTTCCTCCACTACTATTGGTTCTTTATCATATATTCAAAATGGTTGAACATCAAACAATTCTTTTTAGTACAGTGACTATGTGTATTCCTTCCATCTTCTTTGGATGCTTCCTGAATCTTTCAAAATTTGCCCATAGATTCCTTCAATATTAAAACTCAAGGATTTGAATTTTTCTTCAGTTCTTTCAGCTCAAGAAATGCCCAGAATGTTCTTTCCATTTGATTTTCCAACCCCAGTTATTTGCCCACTTCATTATAATGCTTTGCTTTGTCTTCTAGAGCTACCCTTTGAAATTATGTGTTCAGATCTTTTACTTCACTATTTCTTCCATGTACTTTAGCTACTCTACATTCAATATGGCCCCTTATTTTAACATTCATAGTAATTTAAAGATGGCAGGAGTGGAACATTAAACCAAGCATGGGACCTTCTGAGCATGAGGCCTTGTGATACTTCATAGTTGCTTGTCCTTAAAGCTAGCTGTGGGTAGAAATGATGTGTAAGTATCCATTCGGTTTCTCACACACATTTGAAAGGTAATATGGTCATAAGAGAAGTCTTGACGAGAAGCCCTTCCCCAGCATAAAAATAAAAGCACAACCATTATTTCTTAATTTTATACAACTTTGAATATGGCACCAGTATTGATTTGCTTGGCCAAACTTCTTAGAGTCATCGTCTATTTTTCAGTTTTTCCATCTACTCCATCAAACCTATCTCCAAGTTTTGTTGATTATATTTTCAAAATACAACATCAATTACTTTACTTATTTTGTCTTTACTTCAAACAATTTTGTCTAAGCCACAGCATTGTACATCCAAGCTCTGGGGCCCAGGGACATATTTTCCAAATGTGGTCACCAATGTATGAAAGTCTAAAATCAGAGACACTTGGTGTGTCTAAATAGAGGTGTCTGAAAATGGAGCCATAGCTATATTTTTACGTCTTGACATGAGTCTAACATCTGTGTTGAATTTTAAATTTTCCTTTCCTAAAAGCATTTCTTTTAATCTTAATGCCGACCTAATCTCGATGCTAACCTAACCATATACCTCAAAGGAGACATTATTTATACTGACTTCAGACAGGTTTAAGACATCACAATTTACACCCAAAGGTCTTTTCCACTTTAGTCAAACAGATGCAAGATGCAATAGCTTGTGCCTGAAGGGTCTTAATGCTCAGCATTATCAATAAATCTTTACGTAGGACCCTCAGAAACAGATGATTGAGAAATAAATTTTTATACCAGATTTCCCAGAAAACCTGTCTTGACACTGTGCTATAACCATCCTATAACATCCTATAAATTGAAGAGTATGTACTCTTAACCAATCATGTAGTACCAGTGATGTGTTATCTACCTATCCCTGCTAAATTCTCACTTTTAGATATCCCACCTTTGACTCCCCTGATTGTCCTTCAGCCAATTATGATGTCATAAATTTTAGTTCCTGGTTCAACTGTACAAAAATATTTTCTTCCTCATTGTCCAGCAGAGCACCCATCTTCACTTTGTCAATTTGGATTACTTCTGGGTCCCAACCAACTCTGGAATTTCAATAATCTCTTTATTTTAGCTTTGTTGAATGTGAAACTTCACTCTAGACACCATGTTCAAATTAACATAGGCTTGAATAGATTATCCAAATAATGTAGCCCTCCAAATCTCAAGAGTGTTTCTCTGTTGTTTCCTTCTAAGAAATATAAGGTTTCTTTCTTTATTTATTGGAAGTAAAGTAACAAAATAAATTTGTTTCAATCAATCATGGAAGATCAAAGGGCATTATTTGGACAGGGACACAGTTCAGAGGGCAGGGATGCATAGGCAAGGAGGACACTGGGAAAAGGTAACCACAATGAGGAAGTGGAAAGAGAGCTATTATGTTATAGGGATTGCAATCAATGACATAAAACAAAATGTGTAAAAACTACTGTATGGAAAATGAATTTGCTTGGTATAATTCCACTCAAATCACAAATTAAAAATG
>NW_006922665.1:91111-93623 GCF_000298275.1 Orycteropus afer afer
ATATACATATATACAAACTAAATTTTTTCCCTATCTCAAGGGTCAGAAGTATGTTGGAAAATCTTGTGGATTTTATGCCAATACATATGTGAAAAATAGAATATTTGACATTCAAGATTTTTCTGTCTCTCAGTAACTGCTACTCTGCTGTTCTTATTATAGGAAAAATCATCAGGAAAAGAGAGAGCTAAGGGAAATTATCATTTTGAGTTACCTAAATGACGTGTTGCAAAATTAATGAAAATTAAGCAGAATAATTTACTGAGATATTCAATTTGTTTTTTGTTTTCTTTTTGAAAAGAATAAGAGCTGGTCACCTTCCTCCATATCAAAACAGCAGCTGTGTTTTATATAATGAGTTGTTACCTCATAAAGTTGAGGATTATTTTTTATTACAGTTGAAAGAGACTAAGGAGGAGTGAAAAATGTCAATAAGCTGATGTTTTATTAATTCTCTAAGTTCCAGGATGTAGCTCTCTAATTTTACCCAGTGATTTAGGGAGGTAACAAGTCCTTAGGTAGGACAGATGGCACAGATTAGAATGGAGTGTGATAGTACCATCCAAGGCCCGGTCCATGGCAAAGATTCTTATGCTTACAATTGTCACATTAGTTAAATTAAACAATTGAGCATATTGATGGTGATAAATATGGATGAAAATAAGAGACCCCTTCCCTGAGTACTTTGGATTTTAAAAGGCACATAGGACAACTGAGCCAAGAGAAAAGAAAAAGTTCTCCAAAGCATGACTATTGCTGAACTTTCTAGTAGCAAGATGTGCGAAGAATGAAAGCACATAAGAATATTTGAGTTAGATTTTTTTTTAAGTGTGACTTCTTACGCTTTAGAATGTTAAATAAAATTCATACAAACTACATATACATTTGACTTTCATAGTTTGTTTTATTTTTTTTCCTGCATATCCAATATTTCTTGGGAAGTACTTAAGAAAGCATTGACACAGAGACTACATTAAGGGTTGAAATATTTTTAAAATCTATGAGAATATATATATACATTTCAAATTGGATGATACAATGTAATGGCCTATAAACACAATGGTTGTATGCAGAGACCTGTATTGGAATATTGGCTCTACCACTACTTTATTAACCATGAGATTTTGTCAAGATACCGAAGATGTCAGAAGCTTAGATTTACTGTAAAAAAAGGGGGGGGCAGGGTCAAGGAATTCTCAATTTAATGATATTGACAAAAGAAAAAAAAAAGGAATTTTTGTTCATATAACTGAAAAATCTAAATTAACAACAACAGCAAAAAGGTTTAATTGAGCATAATAAATGACATGAGATGGAGCTCCCTCTCTTCACTTCCCAGCAGAATTTCCTTCAAAACTAGTTACATTCTCAGACAGATTTGGTCTTGGGATGGAAATATCAGCACCAGAAGCTCCATCATTTATTCTGTCTTTTCATAGTCTTACATCTCCTTGCCCATAGTAATTGTTTCATGGATGGTCATGTGGCACAAGTTGGTTCAATACTCTTAAAATCATTAGGAAAAGTGATCAAGTAGTGTCACATGGCCATCCTTAAAATAATATCCATGAGCAAGGAAATCCAGTCCTAGGATAACCTAAGGAAAATCAGGATCTTGTTAATAGAAAAAGGATTAAATTGATGATTGTTGTTTCTTATTGTTAGCTACCAATGCATCAGCCCTTGACCTATGGCAACACCATGTACAATGGAACAAAACACTGTCTGGTCCTGTGCTACCCTATGATGAGTTATCAATCAGACCACTGTGACCCCAGATTTTCATTGGTTGATTTTTAGGAGTAGATTGCCAGACCTTTCTTCCTATTCTCTTACACTGGAAGCTCTGCATAACCTGTTCAGCATCACTGCAAAACACAAGCCTCCAGTGACAGAAGGGAGGGATATTGAGCAAGAGGTGCCTTTGTCAGATATTGAACTAGGGTCACCCACATGGAAGACAAAAATTCTACCAGTGAACCACCACTACTTCAAAACTCATATATCTTCACTAAACCATATAGGATTATTGTAAAAAGAACATAAAATTATACCTATAAAAAGAAGTGGATGAGTTCTTTGCATAATATTAAGGTGACTATATGTTTTCATTTAAACTGTATTCCTTAGACAGTGAATGAATAGACTTCAATATGCTAAATGGATATTGCAGATAGGCAGAATTTCAACAACAAAATGGAAAACTTGAACAACACAATAAACCAACTAGACGTAACAGATTAATATAGATCCCTCCATCCAATAATGGTAGTATACACATTCTTCTGAAGTACACATGAAAAATTCTAAAGGATAGACCATATACTAGTCTATAAAACAAACTTCAATAAGTTTAAAAGGATAGACATAATTTGTATTATTAATAGACCACAATGGAATGAAAAATAAATAAATAATTAAAAAAATGGGAAACTCACAAATATGTGAAAACAAAATAATACGCTTAAAAATGAGAAATGAGTCACAAGAAAATTAATTTGAATTAGAATAA
>NW_006922665.1:93744-97288 GCF_000298275.1 Orycteropus afer afer
AGAAGGAATTTTATAACTATGAATGTTTGTATGAAAAAAGAAGAAAGTTCTCAAATCAATAGCCGAACTACCACCTGAAGACACTAGAAAAAGTAGAATAAAATAAAATATAAAGCAAGGAGAAGAAAGGGAATAATATAAATTAGAGAGGAGATTAATGAAATAGAGAATGTAATACAACAGAGAAAATCATAGAAACCTAAACCCGATTGCTTGAAAAGATCAACAGAATTGGCAAAACTCCAGCTAAACTGAGAAAGAATATGAGAGATCAAAATCATTAAAATAACAAATGAAAAAGGTGACTTTGCTATCAATCTTACAGAAATAAAAGGGATTGTAAAGGAATTCTATGAACAATTTTATGCTAATAAATTATATTAAATAGATAAATTCCTAGAAAGACAAAAACTGCAGAAAGTAACAGAAGAAGAAATAGACAAACTGAATAGCTCTGTATCAGGTGAAGAAATAGAGTTGGTAATAAAAACAAGTTATTCATTAAATAAATAAATAAATAAACCCACAGGACAAAATGACTTCAACACAGAATTTTACCAGATATTTAAAGAAATAATAAAAATCATTCACCAACTCTGTAAAAAATAGAAGAGGAGAGAATACTTCTCAAACTATGTCCAGTCAGTATTACCTTGACACAAACAAGTTACAAGAAAAGAAAACTACACTCTTCACACCATTTTTTTTTATGAATACAGGAGGAAAAGTCCTAAATAAAATATTGTGAACTCAGAAGATGATGGAAGAGGCAGACAAACTACACAGACCCTCTTCAACAAAGAGAAACCAATTGGCACTGATACAGAAGATATTCCTGGAGCCCTGAGGTTTGAAAGGAAGGATACAGAAGTTGATTAAACACCAGCTAATAGAAGAACCTGAATGAAAACAGTGAATAAGATTAATAGATCTGCAGACTGTCAGGCATTCTGATGGCATGGACAATTCAAATATTTCCAAGTGGTATTAGGACCTGAGAATCAACCTAAAAATCAGCCCTGCCCACCAAGAGCTGCAAGGAGTGTACTGTGGCTGAAGACTAAAATGGGAAACAACAAAGGAGACAAACTGTGCTGTGGATTTTTGGCAGTCCAGAGGGTGTAACCATTTTGAATGTTTACAAGCGGTGTGGCTGTGTTGTATACTTAAAGTGACAGCAATATTGTTCAGATTGCAGGGACCTAAGAATAAGCTCTATTTACCAAGGACAGCACCGACATACCAGAGGCTGACAATTGGAACAGTGCAATATTCCCCTTGTTACTCTTATACAACACACCCTCTTGGGAAAAAGAGGTGGGGCCATCCTTCACCTCCATCCAACTTTTGGGCCAGCAGGAATTCCATCCCAGTCTGTGTGCTCTTGACACATCCTGGGTGTTCTGCCGCTCCCAAAACAGATTTGTTTTTGTGTTGTTTGTTTTTATGTTTTAAAATTATTCTATTTTTTTATTTTTACTTCCTTTTAATTTTGATTTTTTTCCCCCTTCCTAGGTTCTGGTTTTTTGCTTCTTTTCTTTTCTTGTTTCCTATTTCCCTTTTTCTTCCTTCTTGTGGTTCTTCCAATGTCTTGTGTTTCCTTTTGCATTTTTCTCATTTTTTTCTTTATTATTCTCTTATTCTAGCTATTTTCTCTTGTTTCCCTTTCCCCAGATATTGAGCATTTTTTTTCCTCTCTTTTCTCTCTCTCTTTATTTATATTTCTTTTATCTTTTTAATTTCTTTAAATATTTCATGTCATTTATTGCCTTTACTCTTTTTTTTTTTTTTTCCCTTTTTGGTGATTATTCCTGTGTGTTTTTGTGGTGTGGGTTTTTTTTTTTTTTATTCCTTAGTTTTTGCTTCTTTGTTTCTGTTTGTTTGTTTTTATTGTAGTTTTTGGCTAACTGAGTGGGAGATGGCAACCGTGCCTATACCACCTAACTATACCTGTACTTCTGGAAGCCCCACCTACTGAGTGAGGGCCACCACTTTCTTCTGCACCAACTGGCCAAGGATACATGACAGCCAATATAAGCCTGCTTGACTCACCCTTAAATGCTTTTCACAAACAGCTAACAGAGATCTGTGCACCCACTCTCATTCTCTATCACACTCACCAGGAGAAAGGTGGTGAGTGCATAAGTGTAGCCAACTAGCAAATAGAGGATCATAGTACCCTGCTTACTCAGATACATCCAAAGAAAACAAAAATCTTGGGTTAATCACTCCAACACACCATCACCGACTAAATATAAATACAACAGTGGTACAATATCTTGGAGACAACAAATCATTGCTGTGCACACCAAGAAGCAAGATAAAGCAGTAGAAACAAGGGACCAGAATACAGAAACAGAACGCATCCCTGAGGGAGAAGCAGCATTGTAACTCTCCGATAAGTAATTAAAAAAAAAAATTATATTGAGGACCTTCAATGGATTGAGAGACAGAGCAAAGGAAACACTGACAAAATTAAGGAAAACACAGAAATTATTTAAACAATTTCAGAAAACAATATAAGAAGAAAATGACAAAATAAATTAGAAATGATAAAAATCTAAAGATAGAAATCCAGAAGATTAATACTAAGTTTTCAGAAATAGAAAACACATTGAATGGACAAAGGACTATAATTGAATAAATGGAAGACATAATAGTGAGATTGAAGACAAATACCTCAATACTTCTTTGGAAAGGAATCAATCAGAAAAAAAGATCAAAAGAAAATGAAGAAAGCCTACACTTCATGTGGAATACCATCAAGAAGAATAATCCATGTGTGGTAGTTGAATTTGTGTGTCAACACCTCTGGGCTTTGTTGAGTGGCTGGGCAGCTGGATGTAGTTATTCCCCATGGTGAGACTGATAATCAGCTCCATGGTGGAATCTATTGTAGCAGCTGACTAGCTACTTTAAGGATGTCAACTGCTTCTCATATATAAGAAACATCTTTGGGAATGGTCTCTACACTTTTGGCATGCTTGAACCCTGCATGTAGCCAACTCTTTGTTCAACAGCCTGCAATGCCCTGCAAATCTTGGAACTTCATTGGGACTTGAATTAGTGGCCTGCCATGTTGTTTGGTAACATTGGGACTGTGCCTTTTTATGTGTCAACCTTAGGCTTGGCAGCTTCATCAACCAGTATCTGTCTGAGTGAAGAAAAGCCTCCAGCTTCTGTGGGCCGTGGGCAGGAGGCAGAGCTGAAGCTGAAGGTAGAGGGACTTTCACCCAGTCCCTAAAGCCTGGCACTTTGAACTTGGACTTAATGCCTCCAAACTATGAGAGAATAAACTCCTGTTTGTTAAAGCCATCCTATTTGTGGTATATTCCTATCAGAGTGGTACTAGATAACCAAAACACTACATGTAATCACAATTCCAGAATAGGAAAAGGCAAATATAACCACAGAAAAAAATTGTTGAAGATTTGTTGGAAGAGAATTTCCTTCATATGATGAAAGGTAAGAATATATCCATTCAAAAAGTCCAATGAACCCCAAACAGGATAGACCCCAAAAGAAAATCACCAAGACATATCAT
>NW_006922665.1:97933-98541 GCF_000298275.1 Orycteropus afer afer
TGCTCACAGTAGATTCCACCATAGAGTTGATTACCAGTCTCATCATGGGGAATACTACATCCAGCTGCCCAGCCACTCAACCAGGCCCAGCCAAGCTGACAAACACATTTAACTACCACACCAAACAAGTTATGGAAATATCCAAACTAAAATAACCTTACAAGATTGTAAACAGGGAACTAGAGACATCAATTGACAGATGCGGACAAGGACGAACCAAAAAGAGGGAGAAAAGAGTGTAGTTACAGAATTTCTAAAGGGTGAGGAAATCAAGGCAAGATAGAATGAACTGTTCTAAACTTGACAAGAAAACTGTAAACCACAGGGTAACCTCAAAAGAAAAGGACAAACCTTGGTGCCAAAATAAAAGAGAGGATGGGGAGTTCCGGCAAGATGGCGGACTAGGCAGAAAGACTGCACAGATGCTCTCCAACAAAGAAAAGGGAAACCACTTAACACAGACACAGAAGATAATCTTGGACCCCTGAGCCTTGAATGGAAGGATATAGAAGGGGACTAAACCCCAACTAGCAGAAGAATTTGCGTGAAAATACCAAAAAAGGAGACATATGGAGCTGCGGTCTGGCAGCAATCCTGAGCGATCCTGA
>NW_006922665.1:100486-101212 GCF_000298275.1 Orycteropus afer afer
TGATAAACCTTCACATCACAATAAAAAAGAGGACAAGCACAAATATTCAGCATATATGAAAAAAACAGCAACAAAAGAAGTGATAACATGATTCATAAACAAAATGAGCTTAGCACTGAAAATAATACAGAACAAAGAAACCAGAGACACCACGAAAAAACACATAACAAAATGACAGCAATAAATTCAAACTTTTCAATAATGATCCTGAATGTTAATGGATTAAATGCACCACTCAAGAGACGGAGAGTTGCAGATTGGATAAGAAAACACAACTCATCCATATGCTCCCTACAAGAGACACACCTTTGAGATATAGACAAAAATAGACTAAAAATTCAAAGTTGGAAAAAGATATATCAAGCAAATGGCAACTGTAAGAGAGAAGGAGTGGCAATATTAATTTCTGACCAAATTGACTTTAAGACAAAAACCACCATGTGACACAAAGAAGGACATTATATAATAATTAAAGGATCAATGGAGCATGAAGATATAACCATAATATATATCTATGGACCCAATGAAAGAGCCCCCAAATAAATACATCAGACTTTGAAGAGTTGGAAAGCCAAATAGATGACTGCACAGTCATAGTGGGAGACTTTAATACACCACTTTCTTTGAAAGAAGAAAAACTGGAAAGAAACTCAACAAATATGCAGAAGAGCTAAACAATACAATCCACAAACTTGGCCTTATAGACATCTATAGAGCACTTCACCC
>NW_006922665.1:107136-107602 GCF_000298275.1 Orycteropus afer afer
TCAAACAAAAATGAAAACACAACCTACCAAAATCTTTGGGAGATAGCAAAAGTAGTGATTAGAGGGTAATTTATGGAAATAGATGCACACATCAAAAAAGAAAAAAGGGTCACACTAACACCTTAACCCAATGTCTCCAACCACTAGAAAAAAAGCTGCAAAAAATCTGCAGTCACCAGAAGAAAAAAATAATAAAAATTTGAGCAGAAATAAATGAAACAAAACAGAAAGACAATGGAAAAATTCAACAAGATTAGAAGTTGGTTCTTTGATATAGTTAATAAAATTGACAAACCACTGGCAAATTTAACAAAGGAAAAGAGAGACAGAATACAAATAACATGAATAAGAAATGAATTGGGCAACAACACAACATAACCAACAGAAATAACCATACTCCAACAAATTCAAAAATCTAGAAGGAATGAACAGATTTCTAGAATTATGCTACTTACTCAAACTAATA
>NW_006922665.1:108018-114404 GCF_000298275.1 Orycteropus afer afer
AAAAAGAAGAAGTACAGACAAATATCCCTCATGAATATAGATGCAAAAATCTTCTACAAAATCCTAGGCAATAGACTCCAACAACATATCAAAAAAAAAAAAAATACATTATGACCATGTGGGATTCGTACCAGGCATAAAAGGATGGTTCAACATTAGAAAAACAATCAACATCATTCATCACATAAATAAAAGAAAGAAAAGAACCACATGATCATATCAATCAATCAGAAAAGAGATTTGATAAAATCCAACACATTTTCCTGATAAAAATTATCAGCAACAAAGGAATAGAAGGGACATTCTTCAACATAATAAAGGGTGTCTATGCAAAACCAACAGCCAACATTATTCTCATTGGAGAGAGACTGAAACCATGCGCCTTGTGAACAGGAATCAGATAAGGATGCCCTCTATCACCTCTTTTATTCAACATTATATTGGAAGTCCTAGCCAGGGCAATAAGGAATGAAAGGGAAATCAAAGGCATCCAAATTGGTTAAGGAAGAAGTCAAACTATCCCTATTTGCTGATATCATCATCCTATATGTAGAAAACCCAAGAGACTCAGAAAAAAAGCCTACTGAAACTTATTGAGAGATTTACCATAATGGTGGGATACAAGATAAATCTCCAAAAATCAGCCAGATTTCTCTACACCAGCAAAGAGATTGCTGAAAAGCAAATAAGAAAATCAACACTGTTCACAATAGCTACCAAAATTAAAATACTTGGGAATAAATTTTACCAGGGACACAAAAGACCTGTACAAAGAAAATTACAAATCACTACTCCAAGAAACCAGAAAAGATCTACATAATTGGAAGAACACACCATGCTTGCGGTTAGGAAGATTGAACATTGTAAAAATGTCAATATTACCCAAAGCAATCTATACATTTAATGTAATCCCAATCCAGATCCAATCAGCATTCTTCAAAGACATGGAAAAGACAATCACTAATTTTATATGGAAAGGAAAGAGGCATTGAATAAGCAAAGCACTACTGATGAAGAAGAACAAAGTAGGAGGTCTCAAACTCCTCAAAACCTACCATACAGCCACAGTAGTCAAAACAGCCTGGTACTGCTACAATGACACATAGCCCAGTGGAACAGAATTGAGAACCCAAAAACAGATCCATTGACCTATGGTCAGCTGATCTTTGACAAAGGGATGAAATCCATTAAATGAGGAAAAGGTAGTTTCTTTAACAAATGGTGCTGGCAAAACTGGATATCCATTTGCAGATATATGAAACAAGATCTGTACCTCAAACCAGATGTAAAAACTAACTCCAGATGGATCAAAGACTTAAATGTGAAACCTAAAACTATAAAGTTCCTCAAGGAAAAAATAGAGGCAAATTTAGGGGCCCTAATTTATGGCATAAATATACTGTCAAATGTAACCCAAATGCACAAATAGCTGAAGATAAACTAGATGAATGGCACCTTCTAAAAATTAAAATATTTATGTGCTTCAAAAGACTTCGCCAGAGGACTCAAAAGAGAACCTACAGATTGGAAAAAAATATTCAACAATGGCATGTCTGAAAAGAGACTTATCTCTCAAATTTATAGAAAATTCCAACTGAACCTCAAAAAGATGAACAATCAATTAAAAAATGGGCAGAAGACATGAATAGACACTTCACCAAGGAGAATATTCAGGCAGCCAGCAAATACATGAAGAAATGCTCACAATCATTAGCCATCAGAGAGATGTAAATCAAAACAACATTGAGATACCATCTTGCCCCAGAACTAGAAGCAAAGTTCAATAAGACAGAAAATAACAAATGCTGGCAAGAATGTAGAGAGATTGGGACTCTCATATGCTGCTGATAGGACTGTCAAATGACACATCCACTGTGGAAAACAGTATGGCTATTCCTTAAAAAGGTGGAATTAGAAATACCATTTCATCCAGCAATTTCATTACTAGGTATATATCCTAAAGAAGTGAGAGCCAGGACAAGAACAGATGTACGCATACCCATGTTCATCACAGAGTTATTTACAAGAGTAAAAAGACGGAAACAATCTAAGTGTCCATCAACAGAAGAATGGGTAACCAAACTATGGTATATACACACAGTGGAGTACTATGCAACACTAAAGAATAATGTAGAATCTGCAAAATATCACATAACATGGATTAACTTGGAGGACATTATGCTGAGTAAAATAAGTCAATCTCAGGACAAATATAGTATTAGTCTGTTATTGTGAAAAGTCAAGGAAAGGTTTATGTATGGAAGGAAACTTCTTTGTTTACCAAGATTAGGAGGGGAGGGGAGGGAACACTGCAAAAAAAAAAAAATGACATTTTAGTTTTGTGTGTTTCACTGTACATAAATTATGTTTCAATAAAATGTTTTTTTAAAAAAATCTAATCATGCACTACAACCAAAAAATGGAAAGTAAGATTAGTTTTTAACATTTGTGTCTTAAGCTAGGTTCTCTAGAAAAGCTCAACCAGTGAAGCTTATACAGAGAGTACAAGAGACAGAGAAATTTTTCTCAAAGAAATTGCTTATGCAGATGTAGAGGCTGTCAAGTCCCAAGTCCTTGGGTCAAGCATCAGTCTTGAGGCTTCTCCTTGCTCTTGTAGCTGCAGGGGCTGATGAATCCAAGATCTACAGGCAATACAGCAGGCTGCTGCCTGCGAATGCTGATAAACTACAAGATCAACAGGTAAGAAGGCAGGCGGTTGGTTCACAGGCTGTGAAGGCAACAATCCCATGATTGGCTGGCAATACAGCAGGCCACTCATGTAATACAAGAATGAGAGGTCAGATGATGATGAGCCAGATGAAGGATCTAAATGGAGCAGAAAGCTTTGCCAGGACATCCATATATATTGTAAGTAGGCCACAAACCTGATGAAACTCCCTTTCAACTGATTGGACTCTCATAGCAGATATCATCATGGAGGATTATACAGTACCAAATTTCATCATAACTGCTACACTAATGGCTACCCTCCCAAGGTTTCTCGACACAACCTTAACTAACACAGTCCACTCCTTGTCAACTTGGCACATTTCACATCTCCTTAAACCACACATAACCTCTAAAGATAATTATAAAGTCATACTTCCAGAAATTCGATATTGTTTTTGGTTTGCTGTTTTCCTAAAATAGTACAATTATCAAGTGCACAACCAAAAACGCCTTATTACCCTTCATATCTTATAGTTTATATCTGAAGAAAACAAAAATATTTGATGCACACATACAAGGAAGAAATACTCATAATAATCACAGTCTTCATTTCAGCAACAGGTCAGTTGGTTGTCGTTGTGTTTAGAACTACCTTCTTCCACCATCCATTTGGTATTCCCTTCACCTGCAACAAACACCTCAGCTGAGTGTCAGCTGAGGTTTACCTGTTTACCTGGTAGGAGGACCAAAATCTTCATTCCTGAAGGTTCTGGGTCATTAATAGTCATATCCGAATTGGGTTGCTGTAGTTTTCTACTGACTTTAATCACAGGGAATAATAATATTAAGAGTTGTCCTGAGGAATCCCTTTTATTCAAGACATTTTATTCTTCTTTACCATCATTATGTATATCAAGCAAATTTTCTCTTGGTAATCAAGATCAATTGCACCAGACAATACAGTAATTTCCTTCTTTGCCTGTTGATCCAGAGACATGAGAGGCCCAAAATGACCAGGTGGCATTCTTAACTTCCAGTTCAATGGAATCACTAATGTGTCTCAAGGTAGGAGCATCCCCCACTTTAGAACTAAGACCTCCAGGCCTGTAGAACGTAGGGTCACAGGGATAGGAAACAAAAATTTGGGGAGAGGGACATTAGGGGTGATAGTGAGTGGTGCCACTCCCATTTCCACCCCTTAGTTCCTGGACCTGAGAAACCTGGCTATTGGGGAAAAAACACCATATATTGGATACTGGTTTAGAGCATATACAGCTGCCTGGAGCACATTTACCCAACTGTGCAAGGTATTGTTCCCTGGTTGGCACTGTAATTGTGTTTCTAGAAGGCCATTTCAGCATTCTACTAATCAAACTGAATCAGGATGATGGGGAACATGGTAGGACCAGTGAGTTCCATGGGCCTGGACCCATTTCCACATTTCATTTACTTTGAAGTGAGTCCCTTGATCTGAGATAATGCTGCATGAGATACATGATGGTGCAGAAGACATTCTGTAAGTCCACGGATGCTAAAGTTGGCAGAAGAATTGTATACAAGGAAGACAAATCTGTATTGAGAGTAAGTGTCTATTCTACTAGGAACAAAATACTACCCTTTCTGTTATGGAAGCAATTGAAGGTAATCAACCTGCCACCCGGTTGCTGGCTGATCACCCCAGAGAATGATTCCATATCACAGACTCAGTGTTGGTCTCTGCTGCTAGCAGATTGGGCACTCAGCAGAGTCTACAGCAAAGTTAGCTTTGCTGAGTGGAAGCTCTTGTCAAACGCATGCATAACCCCCATTTCTGCCATAATGGCCACTTAGTTCATGAGTCCATAGGACAATGACAAGAGTGACTGGGTAAAAAGGATAACCAGTGTCCACAGAATGTGTCACTCTATCTACCTCTTTATTAAAATGTTTCTCTGCAGAGTTCATCCTTTGGTGAGCATTAACATGAGACACAAATATCTTCACTTCTTTGGCCCATTCAGAGAGGTCTATAAACATAACTTTTCCCTATAATCCTGTGTGACCAATTTTTCAGTCATGTACCTTCCAAGTCCTTGACTATAGAGCCAAACTCATTGGCAACAGTCCATGAATCTGTAGATAGTCACACCTCTGGCCATTTCTCCTTCCAAGCAAAGTGATCAACCAGATGCAATGCTCAAAATTCTTCCCATTGAAAGGACTTCCATTCACCACTGTCCTTCTGGGAGGCCCCAGAATGGGGCAGGAGTGCTGTTGCTATCTGCTTTACAGTGGTGCCTGCATATCACACAGAGCCATCTGTAAACCAGGCCCAAGGTTTCTCTTCCTCAATCAACTGATCATAAGGAACATCCCATGGCCAGAGTTACAGACTGGGAGAGAGAAGGTAATGTGACTGGAGTGGAGACCATAGGCATGTTGGTTACTCCCTCGGGCAAATCACTTGTGTCTTCAGGTACTATTTGAGCCAGATCTCTCACATACAACTTACATTTAATGATAGAGTATTGCTGCACAGGTCCAATTTTATGGCTCTGTGTGTCAGATAATCCCCAGTTTATGATAGGCAGCTCAAACTGCATGGTGACTTTCTGGCACATGGTTTGACATTCCACTCTCTACGAAGGCCCAAACCAAACCAAACTCACAACTGTCGAGTCAATTTGACTCATAGCAACCCCTCCTTAGGTTTCCGAGGCAGTGTCTCTATGAAGTTAGATTGCCCAATCTTCTTTCTAAGGAGTGGATGGTGTTTTTGAGCTGCCAGCCTTCTGCTTAGTAGTCAAATGCCTTAGGAACTTTACCACCAGAGCTCCCTCTACTAAGGCAAGAAGCTATTTGTCAAAAGGACAGTAGTTATCTCAAGAGGACAGTAGGACTTTGCTCCTAAATCATAAAGGTCTGCATTATGATTCATAATAGGGACCTACCAAGGACTCCAAACAGCTTCTCTATTTGTCACTGCCACTTAAAGCAAAATTGGATCAGCCAGCTCACATGGCCCAAATGGGAGAGAAGTTTGCACATCAGCCTGAACCTGTTGCACAGTCTTCTTTTATTCAGGGTCCTACTCAAAGCTAGCAGCTCTTTTGTCACCTGATAAATAGGCTGAAGTAGCACACCTAAATGAGGGATATGTTGTCTCCAAAGTCCAACACCTGGTATAGTGCTTCTGTTTTAGCTCTGGTAGGGGAAAGATGCAAAAGGTTATCTCTCATTTTAATGGAAATATTTAAACATGCTCCATACCTCTGGACCCCTAGAAATTTCACTGAGATGGAAGTCATCTGAATTTTCATCAGATTACTCACCCTTTGCATACAAATATCTTACCAATAAGTCTATAGTTATTGATACTTCTTCCTTATTAGATTCAATAAGCATAATGTCACAATGTAATGGATCAATGTGACATCTTGTGGAAAGGAAAGGTGATTGAGCTTCCTGCAGACAAAACTTGACATAGTGCTGGATAGCTGATATTCCCTGATGTAGGACCATAAAGGTGTATTGCTGGTCTTGTCAGATGATGGCAAACTGCTTCTGATGATCCTTCAAAACTAGAATTGAGAAAAAGGCATTGGACAGTTCAGTAGTTGCATGCCATGTTCCAGGAGATGTAGTAATTTGCTCAAGCAATGAACCCACAACTGGAACAGCACCTACAATTGGAGTCACCACCTGCTTAAGTTTACAATAATCCACTGTCATTCTCC
>NW_006922665.1:115096-116228 GCF_000298275.1 Orycteropus afer afer
CTGGTGGGTTTGAACCACCACCCTTCTGGTTAGCAGTCAAATGCCTTAGGAACTACGTCACCAAGCTTCTGGAGAAAGATTAACAGTATACATTTTTGCAGTATAGTGGGGTCCTTCTTCAAGAGGGTGGAAACCCCCTTCATTCAGGGAGGTCTGTGTTTGGAAACTGGCTGAAGTCTGGGAACTTATAGAAAGCCTTTGACTCTCTAATCTGGTAATACAAGTTCAACTGCTTTTCACTTGACCTAGAATACTTCTACTTGTAAAAGTAAATAATTAATAGATTTCCCATCCATTTCACTCCCAATGATGCCTTGCCTAAGAAACCAACACCATCAGTACATACAAGTCAGATTATTGTTATTAATGCTTTAACTCTGCTGTCCATTATAGTAACCATGCCCACCTTGTCTTTATGAACTAAGTGCTCCCACTTGGTCCCTACTACCATGGGGTCCAATCAGCCCCACTGTAGTTAAGTATCTTAGTTCAGTTAAGTCAACTCCCATTGTCAAATCTGACTTACATAAGTTAGCAATTACAACAGTCTTCAAGGATGCTGAATTTCCCTTCACAAATTTGTTCCTCACTGTTGTGGTACAAGGTTTGTCCTGTGGGGATTCCATGTGTGTGTTTTAGGTCTAATATGTTAAATCCCCTCCAACAAGCAAATTTCCCTAAGCATTTGGATATCTTCTTCTACAGTATACCAAGGCATGTTTGGTACTTCAACTTGATTTAATGTTTTTGTTGTTGTTAGGTGTCATCTCCAACTCATAGCCACCCTATACACAACAGAACAAAACACTGCCTGGTCCTGTGCCAGCCTCACAACCCTTGCTATATCTGAGCCCATCATTGCAGCTACTGTGTCTATCAATTTCATTGAGAACCTTCCCCTTCTTCTTTGACCCTCCACTTTACCAAGCATGATATCCTTCTCCAGGGAATGGTTCCTTCTGACAACATGACCAAAGTAGGTGAGACCAAGTCTGGCCTTTCTCGCTTCCAAGGAGTATTTTGGCTGCACTTTTTCCAGGGCAGATTTGTACTCCTTTCAGCAGGCCATGGTACTCTTAGCATTCTTCTCCAACACCACAACTCAAAAGCACCAACTCTTCTTTGGTCTTCC
>NW_006922665.1:117467-118453 GCF_000298275.1 Orycteropus afer afer
AGATGGCTGGATAAATTACTAAAGATCACAGAGATTCTGTTAATTATATTTTCACTCTTTTTTTCCCCCTATGCTTCATTTTGGGTAATCATCAATCCCTTTTCTATTTTTCCTGTAGTTTCCAATCCACTGTTAGAGTCCTCAGGTAATTTTTTTATTTAAACACTTGGTTTTTAAGCAGTAGAATTTTCATTTGTTTCTATTTCCTATCTTCTATTTCTGTCTTCTGTATATTTGTGTTTACCTGTAAGTACTTGAATATAGTTATAATAGCTAAATTATGGTCCCTGATTGCTAAATCCATCATCATCATCATCAATTATATAAGTTCTGTATTTGATTTTTCTTCTTGACATGAGTCATTTTTCCTACTTCTTGGCATGTTTAACAATTTTTTTACTGGACCTTATGCAATATGATTTTTTCCTAGGGTTTAATTTAATTTATGTTCTAGTTTTTATTTTCTTCCTGTAAAGACTGAATAATTTAGTTTTGACAGGCAATTAAATTACTTGGTATTCTATTTTCCCTTTCCATGCTTTTATTTAAGCTTTGTGTTAATTTTCTATACTAGGTTTTACTTTAGCCCTAATACAAATGCATGGTCCTTCTGGGGTTCCTACTGAATGCTATGAATAATCAACAAGGACTGCTCACACTGATTGGGAATAATCCTTAGCCTTATTTAAACTCTAGGATACATTATTCTCATATCTGTTTATAATGTGGCCATCCTCTTGGCACTCTACCCTACACATGCTTATCTTAGTAGTCAGAAAAACTGAAAGGGATATAGTTTTGGTTATCTAATGCCACTCTAACAGAAACAAACAGGGATTTATTCTCTTACAGTTTAGGAACTAGAAGTCTGAGTTTAAAGTGCCAACTCTAGAAGCTGGGCAAAGGCCTCTCGACCTTGGGCTTTAGCTGCACCTTGCTCCCGGCCCACTGGAGCTGAAGGTGTCTCTTAACTCAGGCAGCTGCTA
>NW_006922665.1:122042-127538 GCF_000298275.1 Orycteropus afer afer
CACTCCTCGGAAGGAAGGTTGGGCAATCTACTTCTGTAGTGATACTGTCTCAGAAACCTAAGAGTCACTATGAGTCAGATCCAACTTGATGGCAGTGAGTTCGGTTTGGTTTTTGGTATATACTTAATTAAGAAAACTGCTTTTGTCAAATGTTGGCAAAGTACAGAGTTGCATGATCAATAAAGTTTTATTCCCCCATTTTGTCATCCACAAATCAAGTAATATATTTGAGGGAATCAACTAAGGAATAGAGAAAATTTAAATTAAAATGTCAGTTATATTACTGCTTCTCCCTTTAAAAAACTCTAAATTACTGGGGGATGAATCTTAGGTTGAAATCTCCCACATAATTTGAGAAAATATCATTCTAAGCTCTGGTGGAGGGGGGGGGGGAGTCTTGCCTTGCCCATATGACTTCTTTCATTGAAACAAAAAGCCTGGAGGGGATTCTTCTAGCATAGCTATTACCATATTTCCTTGGATGGTAACTAATTGCCTATAGATTGTACTATTGACAATGCTTTAAAAATGAACTGTACAATATCCACTTCACCTTTTCTTGAGTTATAATTGACATTAAGATTAACATTCTATTATTTGGGGTTGGTGATTATTTGTTTATAAATACAATGCACAACTTAAATTATTGAGTCCTTGAGACTCCTATAATTTAAATAATGGGAATGTTAATATATTTTTTTCAAAATTTCTGCAATATGTATTAATTTCTGCATGGTTTATAAGGAAATAAGCTGTTTTATGTAAAGAAACTGACAGTGTGAGCTTCAAGTGTACATTTAATCATGCAATTCATTAAACCATAAATAGAATTTTAGAAGGGACTATAAGGACAACATTTTCACTTTCCAGGTTATAAAGATTATTTCTGGGAATCAATTAACTCTTAAAGGGAGTCCTTTTCTGCTTCCTCAATAAACAAGTAGTATGACTTTTTAAAATTATATAAAAAATTAGTCCAGTTTCATTTAAATTGGCTGGGAAGTTGCCAAAGTAAATATATCTGTCCACTAATTTTTGTCACAGAAGTGTATCTAGAACAAAAAGCTAGTTGACAATGGTTTCACAGGTTAAGGTAAAATGTATGTGATTTTATTTTAGGACAATTTTTTAGTGGCCTCCACGTATATTGTAATTTGTTATCAGTGAGTCATGATAAGAAAAATATCCCTTTCATTTAATTGTAGCCTTGATGTAGAATAAGTTGTTGTGTAATCTAAAATATCCCAGCCCTGAAGTTGTCCACTGGAAATTTTGGGGGTTTTTTTAGGGGAGCGGAAAAATGCAAATACCAAAGTATAACTAGTATATGGAAGTACTGTAGTGCTGTTGTTGAAAATGTAAATATGAACTCTATCATTCAAGAAATATGGTTCCTGGTGTCATACCACATAAAGGAATGTTTACACATAATTTTGAAATAAAAACATTTATCTTTGGATTTAAGAGTCTACACTGTAGAGGATGCTAACTTATTGACTAAACACTTAGACCACTTAATAAACAAGCTAGACAGTTAATCCAAATAACATCATCCATGTCACCACAAATCCTTTTGCATGAAGAAACCAACTACATGTACCTGAGAAAATAAAATCTATTTGCAAGGAATACATTTTAAAATAACATATGTTTTAGTATGGATTATGATCTTGATTATAAGAAAACAGTAAAAAATACTTCAATAAATCTTGGCAAATAATATATGCCAAAAGAAACTTTTTAGTCATGGTATCATAGTATAATACAGGGTTACTTCCTAGTTAACTTGTGAGGAAGGCTTTCTTGAGCATCCCTAGCTTATTTGTCCCTTCACTTCCTTCATGGTGTCCCTCCAAGGTGGCAGTGATTTAATTTCTTCATAATCTCGGCTGCTATCAAACCATATCTTTTTAAATATAAAAGTCATTCATAATTTTGAATAAATTTTAAATAAATTCATATTTTTGCTATGTGTCAGTCACTGTTATACTTTATGGAAGATATGAAAATGAAAGACACATGGACTAATTTAACTTCAAGTAGATGTTGGAACATACTATATCAAATATTTTTAAATTAATTATAAAATAATTATGAGTCTATATTATATGTTAAGAAAGTATCTGAGTAATTGAAAAATTGATTGACTTAGGAAAAATTTACATTTTGAAAATTTTATGTTTTAGCTACTATGATAGAGACAAAATGCAGTAAAATTTAAATGGCAGGAGAAGTTACTTTGAACTGAGTTGGTCAAAGGATGGATAACGTAAGATTAAGATAAATCTGAACAAATGGGGAGGTTTTGAATGAACAGAGAAAGTCTGTTCATTCAAGAAGGGAGGAACAGAATGAAAGGAAGCCACTTATATTTCTGAGGAAGAGCAAATTCACATGTTTAGCTGAAACAGGAGTTTCGATGGTTGGTACAAAAGTCTTCTCATAACGGTAGACTTGCTAATTTGAACAAATCCTTCAGTTTGATACAATTTTTAAAGTAAATGGGACTATATTAAAATGTTTTCAAAATCATCAGAAGACCTAATGAAACAGAAAACAATTACTGGACCAAGATCTGTAAGAGAATACAAATATAGAGATTAGAGCCCTGCACTTAGCATGGCTTGGATATTTTGCTAATTGTAAAGAGTTGATCAGAAGTTGAGCATCAGATGATGGAAGGCACTGAGTAAAAGCCTATGATGTTCAAACAGTGAGGATCCTGGAAAGATATCCACCATGTTGATCTGGGATCCCAAAGGGTTTGCCTTGAGATAAAAAAAATATATTGTAATAGTTATCTTGTCTCTTTGCCTCCAGTGCTTTCTCTCTAAGTAATACTTTTAATTTTTCTCTTGAGAAATCTTTTTCTATGTTTTACCATCATAGATATGTATTTAAACATTTTTTTCTTGGCCTACAACCTCATTTGTCCTTTCTCCATCCTCTATACAGAGCTAATATATTCTTAAATATTACCTCTCTTGGGAAACTTCTTCATTTCCTCCTCCCCAATTATCCAACTACCACCACCAAGAACTATCTCTTAATCCTCTATTCTTTGATCCCTTGGTACCCTTTCCAGTGGCAGTTGTCACATTATAGTATGAATAATTATTTACTTGATGTCTTCCTCAGAATACCATATGCTCCCAGGTGGACAAAAAAAAATTGGTGATATATGCTTTTAGTGCAAAATGTATTGTGTAATTAGATGAAATGTTTATGGCAGACATTTAGTGCTCAATGAATATCTCTGTGCTTCTCCTTATTTCATATGAGTATAGAGGTCATGTGACAAATTCGCATTCAGCTGAGAAAACATCATGTATGATGCTAAATCTCTGAGTTATTAGAAGAAAGGAAATATTACTAAATAGAATATTCCATGGTGTAATCAGTCAATAAATTTTGTTGGATTAAGCCACTAAAGTTTTATGCTTAAATTGATGTCTATAGCATAGCTTCCCCTATCCCATCTTGACTAAACACTATGTTCAGTGGATGTTGACCAGACACATCATTATTAGCTTAGGTGTGAGAATATGAGATGACTGAAACAGGTTGACCTCCAGAAGATTCTCCACTTCTTAAAGTTCATTTCCAGTTGTAGAATAATAGATATTATTTCTCTTTAAGATTTCTTAAGTTTCAGATATCAAATGATACATTATAGAATATAAGAAAATTTTCCAATCCCCTTGATATCAAGTGATATAGGGTGGAGAGATACACCTACTATCATCAGGGGTGGATGGTGGACAGAAACAGTCCTTATTTTAAAAGTTTGGCTCTGGTTACATTTCATTTTTTTTTTTTTTTTTAGGAAAATAATTTAGAGTAAGTCATTCACTTAATCATAAAATATTTATATTAAATAGGGGCATTTATATTAAGTGAACGTTTCTCCACTAACAGACTAGTGAACAGATGCTGAAAAGGTTTCAATAGAGGTTCCAAACTAAGACAGATGAGAAAAACAGGCCTAGTGATCCACTTCCGAAACTCAAGCAATGAAACCTTATGAATCACAATGCTCCAATCTGCAACGGACCATGAGAATCACATGGAGTCATCATAAGGAAGGGGTTGATTTGACCAGTATCTAACAACATTCATACCTATATTTATCTAGAACATTATTCTTCTTATGGAACCCAATGCTACTTAAAAACCAAACCAAACCAAATTCATTGCCGTCAAGTCATTTCTGACTCATAGTGACCCCTCCTTGGGTTTCCCAGGTGGTATCTCTACAGAAGTAGATTGCCCAATCTTCCTTCTGAGGAGTGGCTGGTGGGTTTGACTAACAGCCTTCTGGTTAGCAGTCAAATGCCTTAGGCACTACGCCACAAAATCTCCCAATGGTACTTAAGCAGCATGATAAAAAAAAAAAAAAAAATAGATTGTTAGTAAGAATAGAGCTTTTTGCTGTTTTAATTTTTTCTATCTCTACCCAGTGCCATCCATGGAAGACTTGAAAACCAACAGCTCCTTCTAAAGTCTGTTTCAAGAAAATCATCATAATTTAACCTATCAGAAATTTTCTGGTAAACTCCTTTGCCAAGGTTGCTTTATTTGAGCTTACTCAGAACTTGCCTACTGCAAAAATGTTTTTCCCACAATCAATGTCACAACAAAATATGTATGAATTGTGAATTAAACACTAATTGGTTTTGTAAACTTTTCCCTAAAATGTGTTGTTAGAAAAAAAAAAATAAATAAATAGTTCTTGCTAGCTGCCATAGAGTCCACCCCCAACTCATGGTGACCTATTGCACAACTGAATAAAATAGTACCCAAACCTCTGCCATACAAATGATTGGTTGCAAATCAGACTGCTGTGATTCATGGGCTGCTTTTCAGAAGTAGATTGCCAGGTCTTTCATCCTGTTCTGTCTTAGTCTGAAAGCTCTCCTGAAATCTCTTTAGCATCATAGAAAATCTGAGGCACTGAAGGTTTTGTGGTAGAATTTTCACCTTCCATGAAGGAGATATGGGTTTGATTCCCGGTTAACACACCTCATTCAAAGCCACCACTCATCTGTCAGTGGAGGCATTTGTGTTGCTATGATGCATAAGACTGTACAACACAGTTAACTATAATGTAAACTATTGATCTTAGTTAAGAATAATGTATCAATTTTGGTTCATCTATTGTAATAAATGTACCACACTAATGCTTAGAAGAAACTAGGTGCAGAGTCAAGAGAGAGTATGCAGAAACTCTCTACTTTCTGGAGAATTTTTCTGTGAATTTAAAAAGGCTCTAAAAAATAAAGTTTTTTTACAAAAATATTAATACTTTCAGTGTGCCTGTGACAGTTTAACATAGACTTACCACAAGACACAACAATTTTACTACTGTGTACTCACTAAACTCATTGCCGTCCAGCTGGATCTGACTCATTGTGACCCTTCCTTGAGTTTCTGAGGCAGTATCATTACAGAAATAGATTGCCCCATCTTCCTTCCCAGGAGTGTCTGGAGGGTTTG
>NW_006922665.1:130378-131582 GCF_000298275.1 Orycteropus afer afer
TGGGGCTGGCACAAGATCGGGCAGTGTTTCGTTCTGCTGTGCATGGGGTCGCTATGAGTCGGAAATGACTCGACGGCACTTAACAACAACAACATCACTAAGGAAGTAGATTGTCCAATCTTCCTTCTGAGGAGTGCCTGGTGTGTTTGAACCACCAGCCTTCTGGTTAGCAGTCAAATGCCTTAGGCACTAAACTTGAAGGTAATAGTGGGTTATGACTGTTAATGCCTATTAGTTTTTCGTTTTCTGTGATGAAAATGTTATAAAACTGGATAGTGGTGATGGTTATACAACCTTTTAGCAATACAAATAACAACTTAATTATAAACTTTGAAAGTGTAAATTTTACTGTATGCAGATTACATCTTCCTTAAAAAAATTTTTTTCTGTGACAAATTGAGTTATTTCTTAAAGATATTGTCACTGGTGCTTCTATGCATATGTGTATTCATATCACAAAACAATTGTCACTATTTTGGCACTAATAAATGGAAAATTCTTATAAAAAATAGTGAGATTTCTTTGGATTAATAATGTGAAAGTGAAAATTGTGGCAACATTCATAATGTGATGACAACATATTAACATAGAAGCATCATGAGGTGCAATTAAAGCATGGACATTGACTTTATTTTCACATGGCAAAACAAAATATATTAGTGCCTTTGTTGAGTTCCTCAAATACAAGAAAGAAATTATTTCCTAACAATTCCTGTTTATAGAAATAAAATAATTTTACCTTCTCTCCATTGTCTAAACAACAGCTTCTAGTTTCCACTGGAAAATATTAGCCTTAATATTTAAATTAAGCTTAATTTAAAGTAATGGAATGTTGATTAATAACTGGATGTTAATAAATTTTTAAAGTACCACAGTGTGAGATTTTCTCCCTCTACACAAGAACTATTAACAATTATTTTCTTTTCCATATTAAATACCTCTCCAGAAGGACTACACTAATTATGTATCAAGATGTTAGAAAAGCAGATATTGTTATATACTTTGAAACACCTTTTAATATATTTCATAATAAGTGCAATGTATCTTATTAGGAACTTTTGTTTCAATTTCCCAAAGTACATATTAGGAAAAAGGAATATCATTTGATGGAGCTCTGGTAGCATAGTGCCTAAGGCACTTGACTGCTCACCAGAAGGCTGGCGGTTCAAACCCACCAGCCACTCCTCGGAAGGAAGGTTGGGCA
>NW_006922665.1:132057-133728 GCF_000298275.1 Orycteropus afer afer
TCCTCCATGTGAATTTTGCCTTCCTGGGTGTCCAGTGGTAGATTGCTCCCAGAGATGCATTTCCATAGAGTATGTGGGTGTGTCACCCTAGGTTGAATGGTCTGCATGTACATCTTGTTTATTATTGGGCTGAGAGCCAGCCCCTGGGAGTGAGTTTTATTCCAGGCCCAGAATGTATCCCAGGGCCATAGTATTGGGGGTCTCACCAGACTCCATTCGACCAGTAATCCTAGTCATTATAGGGTTTTGGGATTTTGTTCCACATTTTTCCTCCCACTCTATCCAGGATCTCCAGATTTGATGCTTTCTTGAGTGGTCAGTATTGGTAGTCAGGCACCATATAGTTCTTCTGGTCTTGAGTACCATCATGTCCTAGGGCTGATTCCTTCCAAATGTCCTCAGTTTTTTGCACTCTTTTTTGCTTCCAATGATAGGAGACCATTAGCTGCATCTTTGATGGCTGCTTGAAAGCTTTTAAGACCCTAGTCACTACTCACCAATGTAGGATGAGGAACAAGACTTTTATGTACTTTGTTGTGCCAATTGAGTCTGGTGTCCCCAGTACTATGGTCGTGAGTCAGTAGATCTGTTGAATCTCTTTCTCTCAGTGTCTGGGCATTTGTGATGGATTACTCTATGTCTGTCTTCTGTTCTTTCTGTAAGGATTGTGGGTATTTTGGATCACTGGTATCTGTTCAAGTTTAGCCTCTGCTGAATCTATCCTTGGTCTAGAGTGCACTCCTGTTCACTGACCCCCATCTGATCCTCTTACATGTTTATGTGTTTTTCTGTAGCCTGGTGTTTGGTGTTAATGGTAATGCAGTATTGTGGACACATTGATTTGTATTAGCATCTGTTGTCTATCTCCTATGGGCACAATTCAGTGTCCTCCTTTTTCCTAATGTTACCCTGGTGGTCACAGACTTTCTATACCATCTGTCCTCTTATCCACATCAGCATGTGGCCCCCAACTAGCCCAAAATTAATCCCTTCCCTTCCCTCCCCACCCCGGTAATCTACATAGTGAGTTGTCTTTCTCAAGGAAACCTATCTTTGTATTTTTACAGTAAAGGGCTAATATGGTATTTATCCTTCTGGGATTGAATTATTTCACTCAGCATAATGTTCTCCAGGCTCATCCACATTGTGAGATGATTCACATATCTTTTGTTGTTCTTTAATGGAGCATAGTATTCCATTGTGGATGTACTATAATTTGGTTATCCATTCATCCATTGATGATGGGCATTTAGGTTGCCTCTATCTCTTTGCTATATTGAATTTTGCTGCAAAGAATCTAGAAGTGCATATATCTGTTCACATGCTGCATCTCAGATCTTTAGGCTATATTCCAAGTGATGGAATTGCTGGGTCAAATTGTATTTCTATTTTCAGCTTTTAAGGAAACGCCATACCATTTGCCACAATGGTTATATCATTTTGCAATCCCAACAGTAGTGCACAAGAATTCCAATATTTCTGCAACCTTGCCAGCATTTGTTATTTTCTGTCCTGTAGAACTTTGCTATTATTGATAGGGTGAGATTATATCTCATTGTTATTGATTTGCATCTCTCTAATGACTAAAGATTGCAAGCAATTCCTCATGTGTTTGTTGGCCACCAGCATATCATTTTTCTGAAGTGTCTGTTCAATAATTTTGTCCATTTT
>NW_006922665.1:134839-136563 GCF_000298275.1 Orycteropus afer afer
TCTCCAGGGAATTTTCCCTTCTGACATGACCAAAGTAAGTGAGAAGAAGTCTGGCCATCCTCACTTCCAAGGAGTATCTTGGCCACACTTCCTCCAGGACAGATCTGTTAATTCTATTGACAGTCCATGGTACCTTCAGCATTCTTCACCAGCACCACAACTCAAAAGCATCAACTCTACTTCAGTCTTCCTTATTCATTGTTTAGCTCTCACATGCATACAAGATGATTGGAAATATCAGGGCTTGTGTCAGGTGCACCTTAGTCCTCAAGGAAACATCCTTGCTCCTCAGTACTTGAAAGAGTTCCTTCACAGATGACCTACCCAGTGCTACAAGTTGTCTAATGTCCTGACTGCTGCTTCCATTGGCATCGATTGTACAACCAAGAAATGAGAATTCTTTGACAACATCAATCTTTTCTCCATTTATAGTGATGCTGCTTATTGGTCCACTTGTGAGGAATTTTGTATTCTTTCTATTGAAATGTAATCCATACAAATTTTTTTTTTAAGGATATGGAAAAAGCAATTACAAACTTCATATGGAAAGTTAAGAGACCTTGATCTCCAGCAAGATGGTGGACTAGGCAGAAAGACTGCACAAGCCCTCTCCAACAAAGAAAACGGAAACCAATTAACACAGACACAGAAGATAATCCTGGACCCTGAGCCTTGAAGAGAAGGATATAGAAGTGGACTAAACCCCAACTAGCAGAAGAAGTTGCGTGAAAATATCAAAAAAGGAGATATACGGAGCTGCAGTCTGGCAGCAATCCTGAGTGATCCTGACAGCACAGACAGTTTGGAGATTCCCGAGTGGTGGTAGGACCTAAGAATTAAACTAAAAATCACCATGCTAGCCAGGGACTGCATGGAGGACTGTGCACGGTGGCTAGGGAACAAACAGAGAAGGTGAAGAGAAAGGTGGGCTGAACTGTGGATTTTGCCAGTCTGGAGGATGCCTCCATTTTGAAGGATTAAAAAGTGGCTTGACAATTTTGGATATTTAAAGAGACAGTGCTCACACAGATTCCTGGGGCTTAAGAACACCTTCTGATTTCCAGCAACCCCAAGGGCACTTGGACCTGGAAGACTGAAAAAGCCAACAGTAAAAAACCACCAAGAAGAGCCTGAATCACCCTTGGCTGCTCTTCACAAACAGATAACAGAGATAAAAATACAAAAAAGCCACAATGCCTTGGACACAACAGACCATCACAGTCCACACAGAGAAGAAGGATAAAGTGGTAGAAAGAAGGGAGCAGGATAGAGACCCAGAACACATCACTGAGGAAGAAGCAACATTGGAACTCTCTGATGAGGAATTCAAAATAATTATCTTTAGGTATCTTCAAAGGATAAAGAGACAGACCAAAGAAAATACAGAAAAAAACCCGAGAAGAATTTTGGAAGAAAATACAAGAACAAAATGACAAAATAAATCAAAAATTAGAAATGATTCTAAATCTACAGATAGAAATACAGAAGATTAATAATCAATTGTCAGAAATAGATAACACATTGGAAGGGCAAAGGAGTAGAATTGATGCAATGGAAGACAGAATTGAGATTGAAGACAAATACCTGAATACTTCTTTGGAAATGGATCAAGTAGAAAAAAAAAAAAAATGAAGAATGCCTAAGGTTCATGTGGGATACCATCAAAAGGAATAACTTATGTGTCATTGGAATTCCAGAACAGGAAGAGAAAAACAAAACCACTG
>NW_006922665.1:137611-138212 GCF_000298275.1 Orycteropus afer afer
GAGCTCAGCACAGAAAATAATATGGAACAAAGAAACCAGGGACAACATGAAAAAGCACATAACAAAATGACAGTAACAAATTCAAACTTGTCAATAATTACCCTGAATGATAATGGATTAAATGCACCACTTAAGAGACGGAGAGTTGCAGTTGGGATAAGAAAACACAACCCATCAATATGCTGCCTACAAGAGACACACCTTAGAGATAAAGACAAAAATAGATTTAAAATCAAAGTTTGGAAAAAGACATATCAAGCAAATGGCAATTGTAAGAGAGTAGGACTGACAATATTAATTTCTGATCAAATTTACTTTAAGACAAAAACCAACATATGAGACAAAGAAGGACATTATATAATGATTAAAGGATCAATTGAACATGAAGATATAGCCATAATAAATATCTATGGATGCAACGAAAGAGACCCAAAATATATAAATCAGACTTTAAAAGAGTTGAAAAGCCAAATAGATGACTCCACAGTGATAGTGGGAGAAATTAATGCACCACATTCTTTGAAAGATAGAACAACTGGAAAGAAACTCAACAAAGATGCAGAAGAGGTAAACAATAAAATTCACCAACTTGGCCTTACAG
>NW_006922665.1:161499-162079 GCF_000298275.1 Orycteropus afer afer
ACATGGTGGCTGCGATGATGGGCTCAAGTATAGCAGGGATCATGGAGCTGGCGTGGGATCGGGCAGTGTTTCGTTCTGCTGTGCATGGGGTCGCTATGAGTCAGAAACAACTCAACGGCACTTAACAACAACAACAACCCGTCCCCTTCTCCCTGGCTGATTTGTCTCAAATTGAAAAACGCTTAGGCTCTTTTCCTAATGACCCTGCTACTTACATCAAAGAGTTCCAATACCTCTCTCAGACCTATGATTTGACTTGCCATGACATATATGTCATCCTCTCCTCTACCGTCCTCCCAAATGAAAAAGATAGAGTTCTTAGTGCCACCCGAGAAAATGCTGACCAAACCCACCTAACAGATAACTCCATGCCTGTCAGAGCAGATGCTGTTCCAGCACAAAACCCAGGCTGGGAGTACCAGCCTGACACCCAGTCTGGATGGACTGGGAGAGCCCACATAGATAAAATGCTCCAATGCCTCCTAGCAGGCCTACAAGCTGTCTCTCATAAAGCAGTTAATTTTAACAAACTCTGGGAGATTACCCAACTTCCGGGTGAGAACCCAGCCACCTTCCTGAA
>NW_006922665.1:163239-164927 GCF_000298275.1 Orycteropus afer afer
TGCCATAGTTCCCCTGCATCCCATTGTCCCTAACCCCTATACCTTACTCTCCAATATTCCCCCTACTACCACTCATTTTTCTGTTTTAGATCTCAAGGATGCCTTTTTCACAATCCCCTTAGATCTCAGGTGTTACAACCTCTTTGCCTTCACTTGGGAAGATCCCGACACTCACACCTCCTCCCAGCTCACATGGACAGTGCTCCCACAAGGATTCAGGGAGAGTGCAACTCACTTTGGACAGGCACTGGCCAAAGACCTACTAGACTGCAACCTCTCCCCATCCATTCTCTTACAATATGTCGATGACCTTCTCCTATGTAGCCCCTCCTTAAAACAGTCAACTACACACACTGCCACTCTTTTAAACTTCCTAGCAAAAAAGGGGTACCGGGTTTCACCCTCTAATGTCCAGTTATCTACTCCCTCTGTCATTTACCTTGGCCTTAAACTAACACCCACCACCTGGGAACTCACCCTAGATAGAAAGCAAGTATTACAAGACCTACTACCTCCTACCTCTGCCGACCAAATCCTATCATTCCTCAGACTAGTTGGTTTCTTTAGACATTGGATACCTAACTTTTCCCTTTTGGCTAAGCCCCTCTACGATGCAGCCAAGGACACACCCATTGGTCCCCTCCAATCACAACTCATTAAGGCCGCCTTCACCACCCTGAAAAATCACCTTTTACAATCTCCACTTCTTCATCTCCCCAATCCTACCAAACCTTCTCTTTATTCACTGATAAACATCAAGGGATGGCTCTAGGAGTTCTTATCCAACCTCATGGTCCCTTTCCCTCCCCAGTAGCCTACCTATCCAAACGTCTAGATCCCACAGTTCGAGGATGGCAACCCTGCCTGAGAGCACTAGCGGCAGTGGCAGTTCTTACACAGGAAGCATTCAAACTAACCCTCCACCACCCTCTTCATGTGTTTTCCTCACACAGAATAAAAGACCTGTCATCTCACCATTCCCTTCCCCTCCTATCCCCATCTCGTCTCCAACTTTTCCACCTTACTTTTATCGAGAATCCCGATGTTCATTTAACCCAGTCTCCACCCTTCAACCCAGCCACACTACTACCAACTCATGACCCGCTACACTCCCACTCTTGCACAGAAATTCTAGACACCTTACCTACATCTCCTAACTCCTTATATGACCAGCCCCTAACCGACCTGGATATCACCTTCTTTGTTGATGGCAGCTCGGCCATAGACTCCCATGGACGACGTAGGGCAGCATATGCCATTGTCACCCTGACTGACGTTGTAGAAGCCCACACCCTCCCTGAAGGCACCTCATCTCAGAAAGCTGAGCTAGTCGCCCTCACCAGGGCCTTACAATTAGCAAAGGGACAGGCAGCTAATATTTACATGGACTCCAAGTATGCATTCCTTATAGCACACTGTCACGGCCCAATATGGGAACAACGAGGATTTCTAACAGCCAAAGTTTCCCCCATAATTAACGGCAAGCTCATTCTCCAACTCCTAAATGCCCTCCAACTACTGTCCTAAGTAGCCATCATACATTGTAAAGGACATCAAACTGACAGTTCCTTGGTCACCCAAGGCAACAACAAGGCAGATTCCACAGCCCGGAACCTCACCAGGGACTCTCCGAACCCACCAACCCCCATCCTGTTCCTCTCACTCCCTTCCATCCATCCACAGTACAC
>NW_006922665.1:165027-166431 GCF_000298275.1 Orycteropus afer afer
CAATGACATGAGACAAAGTATATGTGAGCTGCTGTATGAAAAGTGAATTTACTCTGTAAATCTTCACCCAAATCCTAATAAAAAAAAATTAATAATAATGAAAAGACAAAAAAAAAAAAGAAATACTATTGGGCAATTCCACTCAGTCCTGTTGTTGTTAGGTGGCGTCGAATCATCTGCAACTCACAGCAACCCTATGTACAACAGAACGACACACTGCTAGATACTGTTCCATCTTCAGAAGGCTTGAGCCCATTGTTGCAGCCACTGTGTCAATCCACATTATTGAGAGTCTTCTCCTTTTTCACTCTTTATAGTACGAAGCATGATATCCTTCTCCAAGGACTGGCTGCTTCTGACAATATGACCAATGTATGTGAGACAAAGTCTGATCATTCTCAATCCTAAGGGGCATTCTGGCTGTAATTCTTCCAAGACAGATTAATTTGTTCTTCTGGCAGTCCATGGTATTTTCAGTATCAAAGCCTATGGATTACACCTCAACATAAAGAAAACAAAAATCCTCACAACTGGACCAATAAGCAGCATTATGATAAATGGAGAAAAGATTGAAGTTGTCAGGGATTTCATTTTACTTGGATTTACTCAATGCCCTGGATGCAGCAGCCAGAAAAACAGATGATGTATTGCACTGGGCAAATCTGCTGCAAAAGACTGCTTTAAAATGTTAAAGAGCAAAGATGTTACTTTGAAGACTAAGGTGCCCCTGACCCAAGCCATGATATTTTCAATAGTCTCATATACTTGTGAAAGTTGGATAATGATTACGGAAGACCCCAGAAGAACAGATGTTATTGAATTGTACTGTTGGCGAAGAATACTCTGTCCTAGAGGGTCTTTATGAGTGAGAATTGGCCCTATTGGATGGCAATGGGTATTACATAAAGTAGCAACCTTTATTCTGAATGTATGCTTAATTAAAACATGTTTTCATCTTATGTTCATCTAAAACTCATCAGATAATGTTTCAACTTTCTCTAAAAGACTCAAACATAGACTTAGCATACAAAGCAATTAGAATCAAGGAGAAATTATCTCATGTTGGTGTTCTTTTCCCTAGATCCTGAATATGTTCAAAGTAGACATACTCAGTAGTTCACTGAAAAAAATCCCAAAACAACCTAAAACGCTTCTCTAAGGATGGAGGCTATTAGCCTGATTTTCTAAGCTGAGAATGTAATTCTGATTTGAAGGATAAAGGGAACTGATCATAGTCCAAACAGGAGGGGGTCAAAGCTAAGGAGATCAGGCTTTGTTAGGCTGAAGGAAACCCAAGCCCCAATATGTCAGTTGGCAGCTTCCTCCAGATGTCAGGCCCTGATGAGACAGCCTGATAAGACAACCGAAGTGACAGAACCCGCCCAGACTGGAAAGTCCCATGCA
>NW_006922665.1:166531-167814 GCF_000298275.1 Orycteropus afer afer
ATAGACACCCTAACTGGGTGGCTAGAAGCCTTCCCCACAAAGAATGAAACTGCAGCTACAGCAGCCAATATCTTAATAACTCACATCATCCCTCAGTTTGGCCTGCCATCCTTCATACAGTCAGACAACTGGCCAGCTTTTGTTTCACAGATTATCCAACAAGTCTCCTGCTCCCTAGGGATCTACTGGGACCTCCATATCCCCTACCAACCTCAATCATCAGGTAAAATTAAAAGAGCCAATGGCCTTATCAAAACACACCTTACCAAACTCTCCTTAGAGCTCCGTAAATCCTGGATAGACCTCCTTCCATTTGCCTTAGCATGCATAAGAGCAACTCCCAAAGCACCAACCTTTCTCAGCCCTTTTGAATTAATGTACGACCTTTCCTCCTGAACCATAATTTACCCACACAAGCCCCTCCCCTAGCTTCCTATCTCCCATACCTTTCTCTCCTTAGGCAGTTACTGCGAGAACACGCAGACAGCTATCTACCACAACCCTTAGGGACTGATTCTCCAGGACCACCAATAACAACTCACCTACAACCCGGAGATGCAGTGCTTCTGAAAACTTTGCATCCAGAGCCACTGAAACCTCTCTGGACTGGACCACATACTGTTACCTTAACCACTCCCACGGTGGTAAAACTCCTGGGTGACCCCTCATGGCCCCACCTCTCCCGTGTCAAAAGAGCCCAGACAAATCATGATTCCTATACATGCCAAATGCTGTGTCTGACTAAGCTCCGTCTTAATAGGACCCCTCGTCCTCCTGACCCTCACTAATACTGAACCCACATCCAATCTCAATAAACTCCGACCCAACCACGTCTGGAGATTTACAGTCTGGGAGAGACAAAACTCTCCGCAGCGTATTGGTCAGGCAGACTACCCACCAACAAATACAACACAATTAGTAATACCCATTTTCCTCAAATCAGTATTCCCCAGTAATTTCCCCTATCTGTTTTACATATGACCAAACCAATCCCAAATGCAACCAAATCTCCTCAACCTATGGCGGATGTTATTATTGGTCTTGCAGAATACATAGTTCCAGAGATTTACTCCAGAACATTTTTCACTGAAACCATGAGATTACACCTCCGCATCAGCGATCCAAAGAACGGCAGGTGGGCAGATGGAGTTATAGGAAAACCGTATTACAATGGCTTTGCCACCTTACCCGCAGGAACCATCAAAATAGAATGAGCAATCCACACCCCTGCAACCTTACACGAGTTCTTACCTCCATTTCCCAAGAAGAACATAACCTACAAA
>NW_006922665.1:167914-169024 GCF_000298275.1 Orycteropus afer afer
ACCCCTCATTTGGCTGTCTAGCGTCAGGTGGAGACGTCCACCTATGCAAAACAGTCTGGCTGGCACAGGGTTCTGGTGGCCCTATCCTGTTGTCATAGGGCTCTGGTGGCCCTATCTGAAAAACTCAGAACCAATGAGTAATCAAAACTCCAAAATCGATCCAACAACCCCTCTGGGGTGTTTATTAGCAAACCTCAAGATGTTACTAGACCAGGACATCTGTCCCAAATGCCTCATCATTTACTCCACCACGGCATGGTCCCAGTACACATTGGACAATGGCTCCCATTGGCCAGAGCACGGGACTTTTGACTTTAATATCCTTACAGACTTAGACAATTTTTGCCGACACACAGGCAAATGGCCCGAAGTCCCCTATGTCCAAGCCTTCTTTTGTTTGAGCTCCCGACCCTCATTGTGTAAGAAATGTAATACCACCCAGATTCTCCTTGCCAGCGAAAACCCCAAACCTCGTAAACCCATGCCTCTTTCCCCCCTAGAAACCAACCCAACCGTCTCCTCTTCCTCCTTTTCTGACCCACTGGAAAGCCTGTCCCTACTGCCCAGACTCACTCCTTATGCTGCAGCACAACCCTCTCTCTCCCAGATAGCGCCATCATCTCTTCCCCTTACCCCAACAGCCCCCTGTCCTCCAATCTCACCCACTTCCCCAGATGCCTCCTCCTGCACGTCTCCCATCTCGCCCACCTCCTCAGATGCTTCCTCCTCCATCTCTCCCACCCTTCCCTCTCCTGTGAGCCACCACACCAGCTCCCAACAACTTCTTCGCCCCCTGCGTGAGGTTGCTGGGTCTGAAGGAATTGTACACATCCACACCCCCTTCTCACACACTGACTGGACCCCAGGGTCGCTCGGTCCCTTGTGACGCCACATGGCATCGGCACGCCTGCTGCCCCACCCTCCCTGTGCAGGGGGGCAACTCAGGGACGCCCAAAGCAACTAGCCAGAGGAGCAGGAGAAAGGGGATAAAAAGCCAGGAAGCCAGACCGAGGTACAGTCAGCCACAGGGACCCAGGTGGCGGTGATACGAGACGTCTCCAACAGCAAGACAAACTTGTCTGTCGGTTTGTCCTACTGTGGTGACATGTA
>NW_006922665.1:169124-174811 GCF_000298275.1 Orycteropus afer afer
AACTCTTCATGCACCACCCCTCTACCTCATATATCCCTTTGGGCACTTAAAACCTTTAACCAAGCACCACAGAATATTTCCATCACCTCTGCACCACCTGGCATTTTCTTTTGGTGTAATGGAACTTTAACTAAATGTTTAAATTCCACCACTCGAGGTCCCTGCTTCACAGTAATCATGATACCCCAACTCACCCTATATGAAAAATCCAAAGTCTCCCGACTATTGCAAGAAACTAAAATCAAAAGGGTTGCCTTCATACCCATCATGATAGGTATTAGCCTAGCCTCTGCCATTACAGCAGCAGGAATGGTGGGTGGAGCCTTGAGCCACAGCATAATATCGGCTCAGGACTTCCAAGTCTGTCTCAAAATTGCACTTGAAACCACTGCAGACTCCTTAGCCTCCCTACAGCGACAACTACCTCTTTAGCCCAAGTTTCTTTGCAGAACTGGAGAGCCCTAGACCTCCTAACTGCAGCAGAAAGTGGAACTTGTATCTTCCTGGGAGAATGCTGTTATTATATTAATGAATCTGGACTAGTGGAACAGAATATTAACACATTAACTCGACTAAAAGAGGAACTACACAAGCAACACAACTCAGAAACTTCACTGTTTGGATGGTTCCAATCGCCACTGACTCCCTGGCTATTACCCCTTATCGGACCGCTTGTACTAATAACTCTCCTTTTTCTTTTTGCCCCTTGCCTCCTCAAGTTTCTCCGAAGCTGACTCGAAGAAATATCTCAGGTCGCAGTGAATCAATTTCTCCTACACCCTTACACCAAGTTGCCAACTGACGACCTCGGCTTCTCAGGCTCCAACCTATGAAACCCCTCTCCCCCTCTCCGACCCCATTCAGCAGGAAGAAGCTAAGAATATTACGTCACCCTTTATCCATTAAAAGAGGTTGGAATGTTAGGCTGAAGCAAACCCAAGCCCCAATATGTCAGTTGGCAGCTTCCTCCAGATGTCAGGCCCTGATGAGACAGCCTGATAAGACAACCGAAGTGACAGAACCCGCCCAGACTGGAAAGTCCCATGCAGTGACAAACTTCCTCTTTTGAAGCCCTCTCATGCTAATTAAGTACAGACCCATGCTAACAGCTAATTGGACTCTGTCATTTCCTTAGAGGACCCTGTCATTTCCCTGGTGTCCCCAGATAGGTCCTCCCTGTGTCTATAAAAATCCATGCCCCCTGCCCGGGGGTGCGACTTCTCTGGCCCTGATGCTAGGGCATGAGAACCTCATCCGGGAGTGCTAATAAACTGCTTCTCTGAAACAACTCCATGTCCTGGTGTCTAGGCAGCTCTGCATTATAGGCTTTAGTTGCATAATTTCCTTAACACCTAAATCAATCTTGACTATGAACTCTGGGATAGTTTTGAAGTATAGTGGTGACAATATATGTGACAGAGTGGAAGCATTGATGCGGGCATGCCTTGTAAAAGACTTAGAGAGTAGCCCATGTCGAGATTTCACTGTGGCATTCAAAGTATATCCAGACCAGGACAGTTGCTACTCAAATATTAGGTAACTACTGCTTAGGAGCTCTGGTAGTGTAGTGCATACGACACTTGACTGCTAACCAGAAGGCTGGCAGTTCAAACCCACGAGCCACTCCTCGGAAGGAAGGTTGGACAATCTACTTCCGTAGTCATACTGCCTTGGAAACCCAAGAAGAGGTCGCTATGAGTCGGATTCTATTCGATGGCAAATAACAACAACAACAACTCCATGGTCACAGGTCCCTTCTCACTAACTTCTGTGACTTATTGTCCTGACTCTCAGAATCCATAATTTGTTAATGAACGGAAGTCATTAAAGTGCCATGACCTAGAGAAGAATAGAGCACATAAACCCCATATCATTGTTACAGAGACAGCAATCTCTACATCAAAATTCATTTCTTCGGGGCCTGTCAATCTAGGTGGGGCAATGTAATTAGTTCTTACCAATGGAATTTAAGCTGAAGAGATATGTCACTTCAGGACAAGAGCAGTTAAGAAGCCAATATATCTCTATCTTGCACCTTTTTCCAAGTCAGTCAACTAGAAAGAATGAATGCCAATGCCGTAAGGGATATTGAAGCCACTTGATGGAAGAAGAAATGATCACTAAAAACTATATGAAATGTAGCTGTCCATGATTGATGAACAAATGCATTAGATTTTGTTTCTAAAAAAGTTTTAAAAAGAAATAAAATTCTATTTGTTTATGTCCATGAAATACTTTTTTTTTTTACTTATTTGTGAAAATAACAGATAATGAAACTACTTCCTAAATATGAGATGCTATTAGATTAGATATTCTGATAGCTTCTGGATGCCATTGATTAGGGGATAAAAAGGGAAAGGCTTTGAGCAAAATAAGATCCAATAAAATTTTTAGTTGAACAGAGAAACTCAGTTTTGTGCAGAAAGAAGTATTTCCTTTCTATTCAAAGTTCATCCTTGTTTTAGCATGCAACAATAGGTCCATTTTATTGCAAAATAATAAGCCATTATATGTAAATGCTATATATTTTTTATATTCATCAGATTATGTACACTTGGGTTGTTTCTACTTTTTTGCTATCATGAATAATACAACTATGAACAATTCTGTAAACATTTTTGTGTGGATTTTTTTTTGTTGTTGTTAGGTACTGTCGAGTCAGTTCTGATTCACAGCAACCTCATATACAACAGAATGGAACACTGCCTGATCCTGTGCCATCCTCACAAACATTGCTATGTTTGAACCTATTGTTACAGCCACAGTGCTAATCCATCTCATTGAGGGTCTTCCACTTTTATGCTGATCTCCTACTTCACCAACCATGATATCCTTTTCCAGGGACTGATCTTCCTGATAACATGTGCAAGGTATGTGAAAAGAAGTCTTGCTTTTCTTGCTTCTAAGGAGCATTCTGTCTGCACTTCTTCGAAACATATTTGTTCATTCTTTTTAAAATCTATGATATGTTAAATATTCTTCACCAATACCATAATTACAAGGTCTTCCTTATTCATTGCCTAGTGTTCACATGCATATGAAGCAATAGAATATACCATGTCTTGGTTCAGGCACATCTTAATCTTCAAAGTGATATGTATGCTCTTTAGCACTGATACTCTACTTCACTAAGCATGATATCCTTCTACAGGGACTGATTCTTCCTGATAACATGTCTTTTGCAGCAGATTTTCCCAATGCAATATGTCCTTTGTCATTTGATTTCTTGACTGCTGCTTCCTTGGGTGTGGATTGTGGAGCCAAATAAAATGAAATCCTTGACAACTTCAATCTTTTCTCCTTTTGTCATGATGTTGCTTATTAGTCCAGTTGTGAGAATGTTTGTGTTCATTATGTTGAGGTGAAATCCATACTGAAGGCTGTAGTCTTTGATCTTAATCAGTAAATCCTTCAAGTCATCCTCACTTTCAGCAAGCAAGGTTGTGTTATCTGCACATCACAAGTTGTTAATAAGTCTTCCTGCAATCCACTTGTCTCTTTCTCCTTCATATTGTCCAGATTCTCAGATTATTTACTCAGCATATAGATTAAATAAAAATGGTAAAATGATATAACCTTAACACACACTTTTCCTGAATTTAAACCACATAGTATCCCTTGTTCTGTTCGAAAGACTGCCTCCTCATCTTTGTACATGACCACAATTAAGTGTGGATGTAGGTCTTCATTTCTCTAGGGTATATATCTAGAAGTGAAATTGTTGAGGAATATGGTACTTCTTGGTTTAACCTTTTGAGGAACTCCTGGACTGTGTTCCAAGATAACTTTATCCATTTAGATTGCAACTAGAAATAAATGAGGATTCTAATGTCTTTACAGTCTTTTTTTTTTGGACATGGGTCAATGCATTATTTATTTATTTATTGCAGTGTTCTCACCTCTCCTCTCCCACTCCTGGTAACCAACAAATAAAATTTCCTTCCATAAATGAACCTTTCCTTGGCTTTTTAAAATAATGAACTAATATTATATTTGTCCTTCTGTGATTGACTTATTTGACTCAGCATAATAGCCTTCCAAGTTCATCCATGTTATGCAGTGTTTTGCAGATTCTACATTATTCTTTAGGCTTGCATAATATTTCATTGTGTATATGTACATAGTTTGGTTATCCATTCTTCTGTTGATGGGCACCTAGGTGGTTTCCACCTTTTTGCTATTGTAAATAGTGCTGCAATGATCACAAGTGTGCATATATCTGTTCTTGTTCTGGCTTTAACTTCCTTAGGATATATACCTAGTAATGGAATTGTGGGGTCAAAGGGTATTTCTAATTCCAGTTTTTATGGAATCATTGTACTGTTTTCACAGTGGTTGTATCATTTGAAAGTTCCACCAGGAGTATACAAGAGTCCCAATCTCTCCACATCCTCTCCAGTATTTGTTATTTTCTGTCTTGTTGAACTTTGCCATTACTGCCGGGGTGAGATGGTATCTCATTGTTTTTATTTGCATGTCTCTGATGGCTAATGATCTGGAGCATTTCTTCATGTATTTGCTGGCTGCCTGGATATCCTCTTTGGTGAAGTGTCTATTCATGTCTTCTGCCCATTTTTAAATTGGATTGTCAATCCTTTTGTTGTTGAGTTGTTGGAGTTTTCTATAAATTTGAGAGATAAGTCCCTTGTAAGATATATAATTATCCACAAGTATGAATTTGTTGCTGTATTTTGTTTTGTGTTTTGTCATGGTGCTCCTGATGTCTCTGTTCCATATAATTTTATATGCTGACTTTGCTTTGCTTATGAATCATATTATCACTTCCTTCATTGCTATTGTTTTAGTATTTGTTAAATATTTGTGCTGGTCCTCTTTTTTATTTTGAAGTGAATGTTTATCATTTTTCTTTGAGGTTAATCTGTGATTTATAATTTTATTCCCAAGTTTAGAACAGTCTGTTCTATCTTGCAGTTGTCTTGACTTCCCTACCATTGAGAAGTTCTCTAACTGCACAACTTTTTCTTTCTTTTTGGTTTGTTGTTGTCATCATTTGTCAATTGATGTCTCTGGTTCCCTGTTTACAATCTTGTAGGCTTATGTGCTTTGGATGCTTCCATAATTGGGTTGATTTCTGGATTATGTCATCATATGTGTTAATTATCAGTTGTTGTTTGCTGTGGTTGGTTCTCTGTCCAAAGGACTGCCTTTAGCATCTCTTGTGAGGTTGGTCTGGTTTTAACAAATTACCTTAATTTCTGCTTATCTGGAAATATCCTAATTTCACCATCATATTTGAGGAACAATTTTGCTGGGTATATAATTATTGGTTGGAAAATTTTCTCTTTCAGTGTTTTATATATACCATCTCATTGTCTTCTTGCCTGCACAGTTTCTACTAAGAAATCCAAGCTCAGTTTTATTGGTTGCCCCTTGTAGGAAACTTTTCTTTTTTCCCATACTGCTTTTAGGATTTTTTCTTTGTGAAAGTTTTGGTGAGTTTGATGATGATATGTCTTGGTGATTTTCTTTTGGGGTCTATCTGTGTGATAGTTGAAGATGTGTCAACTTGGCTTGACTCCACTTGTGAGTGGTGGTTCCCATGATGGATCACATGACTGTGTCCTAAGCGGCCGGTCAGTCTAGGGGGAGTTTCCCCAGGGGTGTGGCCTACCTGTAATACTATCCCAGGGACAAACTGGAAGAACTGCATTCCGAAATATATGCTT
>NW_006922665.1:175060-177066 GCF_000298275.1 Orycteropus afer afer
TATATATATATATATATATATACTTTGCTGGTTTTTGTGTTTCTCTAGAGAGACCCAATCCAACACAATCTGGTTTGAGCTTCATTGAACTTCTTAAATGGATTTATTGTCATCTTCCATTATATCAGGGAAGTTTTCTTCCAACAAATCTTCAGCAATTTTCTTTGTGATTTTATTTGCCTCTTCCTATTCAAGAATTCTGATTACAAGTAGTTTATTCCTTTTGATGGTATCCCACATGAACCTTAGGCTTTCTTCATTTTGTTTTTATCTTTTTTCTGACTGATCCCTTTCCAAAGAAGTATTGAGATATTTGTCTTCAATCTCACTATTCTGTCTTCCATTGATTCAATTCTACTGCTTTGCCCATTCACTGTGTTATCTATTTCTGAAAATTTAGCATTAATCTTCTGAATTTTTGTCTGTAGACTTTGTATTATTTCTAATTTTTCATTTATTTTGTCATTTTGTTCTTGTGTTGTCTTTCAAAATTGTTTTAGGGTTTTGTCTGTGTTTTCCTCAATTTTGTCAGTGTTTTCCTTGATTTGTCTCTCAATCTGTTGAAGGTATCTAAATATAATAATTCTTTTGAAGTCCTTATCAGGGAGTTACAATGCTGCTTCTTCCTCAGGAATGTGTTTGGGTCTGCATCCTCATCTCTTGTTCCTCCTGGTTTATCTTGCTTCTTTGAGTGGACTCTGATGCTCTTTTGTCTCTGAAACATTGTGACTTTTTTGTGTTTGTATTTAATTGGCGATTGTATGTTGGAGTGACTTGCCCACGATTTTCATTTTCTTTGGATGTTATCTATGTAAGCAGAATATTGTGCTCCTCTATTCACTAGTTGGCTGCACTTATACCTTCACCACCTGTCTCCTTTTCCACTGTCAGCCTCATGTTTGTCCCTGCCATCCTTGGAAATGGAGCCTATTCTTTGGTCCCTGGAATCTGAATGAGAATGCTGTCGCTTTAAAATCCAATAGGGCCACTGCTTGCAAACATTCAAAACCACTGCACCTTTGGTTACTTTAAATATCAAAATGGCTGACAATTGTAAACATTCAAAATGGCTGTGCCCTCAGTCACTTTAAGGATCCAAAATGGGCACCACTTGTAAACTGTCAAAATGGCTGTGTCCTCCAAACAGCCGAAAGTACACAGCTCATGTTATTGCCCTCTTTGATGTTTCCCTTCCTAGTCATAGGCCACCAGCACATTCATCCCTGCAGCTCTTGGTGACCAGGGCTGCTCTTAAGGTCAATTTTCAGGTCCCAACACCACTTGGAAATATTCGGGCTGTTGGTCCCATTAGAGTAGCTGACAGTCCGTTGCTACAACTGTCTCCATACTCACTGTCTTCATTCAAGTATTTCCACTAGTTGGTGCCTAATCCACTTCTGTACACTTCCTTTGAAAGCTCAGGGCTCCAGGATTATCTTCTGTACTTTTGTCAATTGGTTTCTCTTTTCTTTGTTGAAGATGATCTGTGTAGCTTGTCTGCGTAGTCCACCATCTTACCAGAAGTCTCTGTCTTTACAGTCTTGCCAAAATGTATCATCTGTTCTTTGATAATAGCTATTCTAATGATTGTGAAGTGGCACTTCACTATGGAGTTTATTTGCAAGTTCCCTGGTGACAAATGATGATGAGCATGCTTTCTTATACTTGTTGGGCATTTGTGTATTTTTTTGTATGAAATATCTGGTCAGATTCTTTGCCCATTTTTAAATTGAGTTATTTATCTTTTCATTCTTCAATTGCAAAAACATATTATGGATACAAGTTTCTAGTTAGATATATGCTTTGCATAAGTGTTCTCTCAATTTGTGTGTTGTATTTTCATTACCTTTATGGTATTATGGCATCTTTTGGAGCATAGAAGTTTTTAATTTTGATGAAATCATACATACACACACACACTTTTCCTTAGACACTTTTGCTTTTGGTTCCATATCTAAGAAACCACTGCATAATCCAAGGTCACAAAGATTTACTCCTGGTTTCTT
>NW_006922665.1:178686-184242 GCF_000298275.1 Orycteropus afer afer
AATTTGCTATGTAAACGACCACAAAAAAAAAAAAAAAAAAACCAGAATAAAGTTTTATTTTTAAAAAATCAACTGGCCATGAATGTAAGGATATATTTCTGGACTTTTAACTCTATTCCATGCATACATATATCTATTTTTAAGCCATTAACAAACTGTGTTCATTTGTAGCTTTTTAGTAAGTTTTGAAATTGGGCAATGTGAGTCCTCCAAGTTTGTTGTACTTTTTCAAGATTGCTTTGTTTATTCTAGATCCTTTGAATTTCAATACAAACTTTAGGATCAGTTTGCTAATTTTCTGGAAAATATGCCTGGTATGTTGAAGGTGATTATGTTGTACCTGTAGATCTATTCAGGGAGTATTGCCATCATAACAATATTAAATATCTCATTCATTAACATGGGATACCTTTACATTTATTTAGATTTTATTTAATTTCTTTTTTATGATATTTTGTAGCATTCACCACAAAAGTTTTATAATTGTTTTGTTAAATTCATCCCTAAGTACTTGATTCCTTTAGATACTATGGTTAATTCTATTGTTTTCCTATTTTCTTTTTGTGATTGTTCATTGCTTGTGTATAGAAATACAACAGATTGTTCCATATTCATCTGTGTCCTATCACTGTGACATACTCTTCTATTAGTTTTAAAAGTTTTTTAGTTGATTTCTTAGGATTTCCTATATACACAATCATGTCATCAGTAAAAAGGGATTATGTTAATTATTCCTTTCCTATTTAATATCCTTATATGTTTTTTCTTGTCAAATTTCCTTCCTTGAATTTCCAGTATAATGCTGACTAGAAGTATCAAGAGAAGACATCCTTGTCTTGTTCCTAATCTTAGGGGGAACACACTCAGCCTTTCACCAGGAAGTATGATATTGGCTGTGCATTTTTTGTAGAGATGCTATATCTGTTTGAAAAAGTTCTTTTCTTCTCCTATTTTGTTAGCTGCTTTTATCATGAAAGTGTTTTGAAATTATGAAATACTTTCTCAACAACTATTATCATTTATTTTTGTTTTTGTTTTTTATTTTATTGATGTATTGCATTACATTGATTGATTTTCATTTGTTGAACTAATCTTTCATTTCTGTGATAAACCTTGCTTGGTTGGTGTATGCAATCATTTTTATATGTGTTGTATTTGATTTGCTATTTTGGGAAGATTCTTGTACCTTTGTTCATAATATTTATTGGCCTATAGTTGGCTCTTCTTTGGCTTTGATAATGAGGGTAATACTGGCTAATTTTAATGAGCTGCAAATGACTATTATTTTATTAATTTCTTTTGGAAAATTTTATGTATGAATGAACGTTATTAACTTTCAAATGTTTGATAGATTTCTCTGTGAATCTATCTTGAACACGGTTTGGTTATTTTATTTCATTTGTTGTTTAAGTCAGTTTTGGTACTTAGTATCTTTCTAGGAATTTAGCCATTTATGTAAATCATCTGTGGTATACTATTGTCCATGTTTTAAATTTTTACTATAATCTTTTTTATTCTTTAAGTGTGGTGCAATAGGTTTTCATTCATGTGGTCTTTCTGGTACTGGATTTGTAACTGTCCAAAAATGTTTGGGCAACAATCTGTTAAGAGATTAGTCAATTTCTCCTAGAATATATTCTTTTAGTACTGTTTCAGTGTAAAGATCATACAGATGTTGAGGGGTGTGTAGTGAAAACTGCTTTTGGTGCATTGCACAAATAATAACAAAATGTGTGGATGTTTCATATCAAGTACAGAAGCATACCGATTCTAACCTACTTCAACTCATTTTTCTTGGTGAAAGTAGGAATAACTTTCAGAATGAAAAGTTGATAAATGCTGAGATGTTGAGAAAAGGTATAGACTATTTCATGGTGAAAGAAATATTTGAAGAAAAAAATAACAGTGACAATGGTAACTTATTAGGAAATTTTATGTATTTGCACTTTGGAAAGTGATTTAGACACAATGTCATTTGTACTTTCCAACTGTTTACATTTTCAGATGATAAGGCATAATTTTTCATGACCACAATAAGAATTAATACAAAACAAAAATCCCATTGTTGTGAAATTGATTCAGACTCATGGCTATTTTCCCTCCTCCTCCATGTACATGAAAGTACAATGGTGATCCACAAGGTTTTCTTGGCTCTTATCTTATGGAAGCAGATCACCAGACCTTTCTTCTGCAGCACCACTTGGTGCATTTGAACCACCAATCATTTAGTTAGTAGCCAAGTGCAAATTGTGCCACCTAGGGACCCAGAAATCTAAGTGCTTCCAATCATGGAGTTGTTAACAGACTGAATGAGTTACACTATGTGAATCTTTTGTCACATTTGACTGTACAGTTGTATCTCAATATTGTCTTCATTCATTGTGTTCATATAATTCATTCATTGATCACTCACTTATGGAGTAACTCTTCTCTTCCCTTAAGGTCTACTATTCATTTAGGACAGGGAAGACACAAACATGAAAAAAGGGAAATAGAATTTAGAGGGAATATATATATAACTTCTTGCTGGTAGTATTTATACAAAGTCTTAAAGCCTGAGTAAGATATTGATATGAGAAATTTGCAGTGAGGATGGATTTCTAGGTGTATGAAACATAAATAGTGAAAAGTGAGGAAGGTATGTGCTTGTGCTATCTATAGTTGCTTATATATTGTCCAAATTTTATGCATGTTTGTTTGTTCTCTAAAGTTTATTGTTTAAGGGAAGAGGGCATTGTCATTTTATGCTCTAGAGTCACTAGTATAGTTGCATGCACATTGATGGTCAATAAATATTTACTAAATTAAGACATATGTTGGTGGTGACACTCTATTTCTCAACGAAAAAATAGAATCCTTCATTCTAATAATACATCCATTATTATATGCATGCTAAAACACAATCATATTATCATGTGACCCATGAATAGTATTTAATACATAGCTAAACATAAGCATAGAGATCTAGGCCTGAAATTTGCCAAATATATATCCCTTATTTATGTAGTTTGGCAAATATTCAGTAATATACTTTAGCTATCCAATGTGACTAGGAAGGGTGGTTTGATTTTTAATATAATGGATATTTCTAATTCAAGATTGGGAGAAAATGAATTAAAATGATTTACAGGAAGCAGAGTCATAATCCAGTATCATATTATTGGTCATCTTTATCTCTTTCCTGCCCCTCTTTTTACTTAGCAATATAAAATATTTTTCTCTTACTTTAAAGACAATCATTTACACAAAATGACCAAGAAAAGACTCATATGGAAAGTAGTTTCCATTATCACTGCCTGGACATACCTAGTAGAGTATAAACTCAACAAAGGAAGTCTATGGGTGACTTTTTTTTAAATTGTGATTTGGGTGAAAGTTTGCAGAGCAAATTCACTTTCTATACAGCAGCTCACATAAACTTTTTCTCATGACATTGCAATTTCCCACAATGCAGCAGCCTCTTCTCACTTCCTCCCCATAGTTACTTCTTCCCTGTGTCCTTCTCTCCCATGCACTCCTGCCTCCTGAACTGTCTCCCTGTGTATACACAGCCCTTCCATTCTCCCACAATTGATCTCTCCAAGGAGTGTATCTACCTAATGTAAATGTTCAGCTCATATTCCTGTCTTTTGTTTGGCTGCAAACCACAAGAGTGGATTCAATTCCAGACCTGAAGAGCGTGGGTGATTAACTTAGAAAGAAAATTGAAGTAAGCCTCCTTGTCCCAAATATGCTTTTGAATCATTTCCCCTGAAATTTAGACCATTAGATTAATTATTTTAATATTACTTACCTGCAGGACACCACTTGAAATGTTGAAGTGATTAAATATAATGAAATGGTAATGTTTTCATTTATTTTCATCAACTATTTAATTGACCTGAATCTATTTTCAGAATTCCTAATATAATATAATCTTGGAATTCAGTGTGCCTGAATACTGTAACAATGAACATTGGTGTGCATGTGTATGTTCATGTTTCAGCTTTCAAACCTCTTGGATATATACCTAGGTGTGGAATTCCTTGGCCATGTGGTAGTAACACAAAACATATATATTTTTGATGATTTCATTTTCTTCTGTGATGACTTTACTATTTAACTTTATATGGTTGGTTTATCCCCTAATCTATGTGAAGACAGAGCCATAATTCCATTTAGATACAATCTCTTCAAAGAAAATCCTGATGGAACAGTAAAATTTCAATGTCTTCATTTTTCCTTTCCAGATTCCATACCCATCTTGTTTTGAATAAGATAACATAAAAGTGAACACAGTAAACTTCCATATGACCAACTTATCCCATGAAATATGAAAATCATATTCTGTCTAGTACTCTGCATTTCCCTTTCTCTAACTTTTATCTTCACTTTGTTATTCATATTGTTATTTTTAGTTGCTATGGAGGCAACTCAGACTCATGGAGACTCCATGTACAGCAGAAAGAAATGTTGCCTGGTACTGTGTCATCTTCACTATTAGTATAATGGAAGTCCATCTTAAAGCACATATCTGTATTGATTGTGTCTGTCTGACATTGAAGATTTATTAAATCCATATGCAAATGTTTGCTCTGGTAATTATAAGGGGATGAATGGGTAGGCTAGAAGTGAAGATAAAAATACCATAGTACAGAACTTCATGTAATGGCAATGTTTGTTAAATTATATGCTCATTTTTTAACCACATATGGAAGGATTAAATGGATATAACAATGTGTACCAAAATTGGACCACTAAGATATGTGGTGCTCTGTTAACAGACTGCATTTTGATCCAGCATTCATGTGCATGTTCTTTTGAATTCACTTTACCATTCAACAAACATTTACCAAAAGAGAATCATGTACAGACATTGTTCTTAATATATAAAACTGAATAACATACAGCAACTAAACCAAGGAACTCATATTTAGTGAAGGCAAAAGGCATATAAGCAAATAAATCACAATACTAACTTCACATTAATTCCCCATCCTGGAAGATTGTGTTCATGTTAACACTTCTGGACATCTTCCCTTATTGCTCAGACTTATGTATACAACATGTTCTATAGTCCATTTGCACCTTATGCATATGTAGGAATCCCAACTTCTAAATATACTTATTGCTTTACATGCCTATCACCATTACTCTTTCATCTTTTCCAAAAAATGTGTCTATGTTTTTAATAGCTATATAAACCAAAAGCTCAAACAGTTGTCACTGAGTCTATTATAATTCATAATAATCCTATAGGACAGAGAAGAACTGCCCCATAGGTTTTCTAAGGCTACAATCTTTACAGAAGACTGCCACACCTTTCTCCCATGGAGCTGCTGGTGGGTTTGAACTACCCAGCTATTGGTCAGCAGTTGAGTGTTTAACCACTAGTTGACCATATATCCAGGAGTTATTACTTTTACAGCAAGGCAGGGTCTGTGTCAAAGTAAGTCTCTTTGGTCACAAGAGGTTTCATTTAAGAAATAATATTTGAGCTGGATCTTGAAGAAGATCTGCTTTACCAGTTGTTGTTGTTGTTGTTTGCCGTCGAGTTGGCCCCGACTCATAGCGACC
>NW_006922665.1:184389-185059 GCF_000298275.1 Orycteropus afer afer
AGGCAGTATCACTACGGAAGTAGGATTGCCCAACCTTCCTTGTAGGAGAAGGGAATTTCTACCAAACCCACCACATATGCAAAGAATAAACATGAGGAAAAGTGTGCTGTTCTGAGAGTAAAATAAGGATTCATTTATTATTGGTACATGGTTAAGAAGATAGCTTTGGATGAAAAAGGAGATGCAGTTATAGTGTGGAAATAGTTTAAGGTCTTTAATATGAAAGAAATAATATAAAACCTATATTAATAAAATATTATGTCTACACTTTGAATGATGTTCAACTATTTCAGGAGGTAGGATATGATCAAGAAACAATGATATTGAAGGAAGAAGTCCAAGCTGCACTGAAGGAATTGGCAAAAAAGACAAGGCCCCAGGAACTGGAATACCCATTGAGATGTTTCAACAAATGGATGCAGCACTGGAGGTGCATACTCATTTATGCCAAGAAATTTGGAAGAGAGTTACCTGGCCAGTTGACTGGAAGAGTTCCATATTTGTTCCCAATCCAAAAATAGGTGATCCAACAGAATGCGGAAATTACCCCAATAATATTGTTAACATCATATGCAAGTAAAATTTTGCTTAAGATAATTCAAAAACAATTACAGCAATATATTGACAGGGAACTTCCAGAAATACAAGCTGGATTCAGAAGAGAATGTGG
>NW_006922665.1:185539-187920 GCF_000298275.1 Orycteropus afer afer
ATGATAAACAGAAAAGATTAAACTTGTCAGGGATTTCATTTTACTTGGATCTACAATCAACATCCATGGAAGCAGCAGTCAAGAAATCAGTTGCATCGTAATGGGTAAATCTGTTGCAAAAGACCTCTTTAAAGTGCTGAAGAGCAAAAATGTCACTTTGAAGACTAAGGTTGGCTTAACCCAAGACATTGTATTTTCAATAGCCTCATAGGCATGTGAAGGAAGACCAAAGAATAGTTGATATTTTTGAGTTATGTCATTGGTGAAGAATACTGAAAATACCACAGATTGTGAGAAGAAAGATCAAATCTGTCCTGGAATAAGTGTAGTCAGAAAGCTCATTGGAAGAGAGAATGGCCAGACATCATCTTACCTACTTGGTCATGTTGTCAGAAGGGACCATTCCTTGGCACAGGATATCATGTTTGGTAAAGTGGAGGGTCAGTGAAAAAGGGAAAGACCCTCAACAAGATGGATTGACACAGTGTCTGCAAAGATGGGCTCAAGTATAGCAAGGATGGTGATGATGGTAAGGACTGGGCAGTATTTCATTCTTTTGTACATAAGGTTGCTATGAGTTGGAATCAATTTGACAGCACCCAACAACAACAACAACAATAACATTGTTATTAATATTAATAGCAATAACACACATTCAGCACACACTTTTTATTTGTATTAGATGCAGCCTCTGTGTCACAAACAAGATCCATTCCTAAGTGTGTATTTATGCTGAATTTGTGGGTAAGTCAGAATAGGTGCACATGATTTTTCTTAGTTAAGGTTGTGTGTCAAGTTGGCTGGGCCTGGTTTTGAGTGCCTGTGCAGCTTAATATAGTTATACTCCATGACAAGACTGGTAATCAACTCCATGGTGAATTCTACTGGAACACCTGAGTAGCTACCTTGGGTATGTGGTCTGCTTTCACTATATAAGAAGACAGCCTTGAGAACGGTCTCTCACCTTTGGGGCACATGTGGACCCTGCATGTGCCAGAGTATTCATTCAGCAGTCTGCCATGTTGTCTGCCAGTCTTGGGACTGTTTCTGGACATGAACTAGTGGCCTTCTGTGTTGCTTAATAATCTTGGGACTGTGCCATTTTACTTGTCAACCTTGGATATGTCTGCTTCAGCAGCCAGCAGCTGCCTGAGTTAAGAGAAGCCTCCAGCTCCAGTGGGATGGGAGCAAGAGGCAGAGCTGAAGCACAAGTTCAAGGGACCTTCACCCACTCCTTAGAGTTGGCAATTGAACTAGGAGTTCTAGCCTCCAACACTGCAATGCAATAAATCCCTGTTTGTTGATTCCATACACTTGTGGTACTTTTGTTATAGCTGTGCTAGATAACAAATATACAATTCTTATTAAGCCTACTTTAGTGCAAGGAATAAGGAGTTCTGGTGACATTGCAGTTAAAGCATTGGGCTGTTAACCAAACAGTTGGCATTTAGGAACCACCACCTGCTTTGCTGGAGAAAGATGAAGCAGTCTGCTTCCATAAAGATTTACAGCCTTAGAAACCTTATGGGGAAGTTCTACTCTGTTCTATAGAGTCAACAGGAGTCAGAATCAACTTGATGGCAGTGGGTTAGTACAAAGAATGGCTTAAAGCCATTTTGATTATTTAAAAGCTGCACATACAGCAAATGAAGATGATTATGATGAAGAATGTGTTGCCACCAGGGCTTGGCTAACTTTTTCCAAAACCAAAAAATACAAGCCCATTGGCACTGAATTGATTTCATCTAATAGCAACCCTGCAGAACAGAGTAGAACTGCCCCATAGAATTTCCAAGGCAGTAAATCTTTATGGAAGCAGACTGCCTCATCTTTCTCCTGTGGAGCTCTGATGAAATGGAACCACCAACCATTTTGTCATCAGCCCAATGATTTAAGCATTGCACCAGAGAGCCCTTTTAGTTATTCCCAAGTAAGGGCAAATTTGCACACAATTTTAAAGGGCAAGTAGGAGTTGTCTGTAAGTCAATCAGTCAAAACTCAGGGATTGAACAACTCTAGTAAGATGACAGAATAGAGAGACAAACTGCACAGACCCTCTTCAAAAAAGAAAAGGGGAACCAATTAACACAGATATAGAGGATAACCCTGGAGCCCTGAGCTTTGATGGGAAGGATACTGAAGTGGACTGGACTCCAACTAGTGGAAGAACCTGCATGAAAACACCCAAAATGGAGACATATGGATCTGTGGTCTGTCTGTGATCCTTATGGTGTGGACCGTTTGGATATTGCCAAGTAGTGTTGGGATGTGGGAATTGACCTAAAGATCAGCCCTGCTACCAGGGGCTGCACGGAGGATTGCACTGGTGGCTGTTGAATAAAAGGGGAAGCAGCAAAGAGGGAGATGGGCTGAGTGTGGAC
>NW_006922665.1:188289-190005 GCF_000298275.1 Orycteropus afer afer
TTTTTCCTTTTGGTTCAGTTTGTTTGTTTTTGTCTGTTTTTCATTATTTTCTTCATTTTTTTATGACTGTTCTTAATTCGTCCCTTCCCAGGTTTTAGTTTTCAGCTTTTCTCTCTTTCCTGTTCCTATTTCCCATTTTGTTCTTACTAGTGGTTCTCCCCATTCCTTATTTTTCTTTTTCCATTTTTCCCATTTTTTTCTTTGTTATTCACCTACTCTACCTTTTTTCTCTTATTGTCCCTCCTCAGACATTTTGAGTTTGTGTTTTCTTTTTTGGTGATAGCTCCTGTGTGCTTATGCAGTGTGTTTTTGTCTGCTTGCTTTTACTTTTTTGATGATTTTTCAATTGTTGCTTTTGTCTAGCTGAATGGAACACAGCAACCACATCTGCACCTCCTTCAGCTGCACTTACTGAGTGAGAGCCACCACTTCCTTCTCCACCAACTGGCCAATGAAAAATGGTCATCAAGAACAGCCTGATTCACCCTTAACTTCTCTTCACAAATAGTTAGCAGAGATCTAAATACAACAATGTCAAAATGTCTTGGAGTCAACAGAACTTTACAGTCCACAAAAAAAAAGCAAGATAAAGTGGTAGAAACCAGGGAGCAGGATACAGAGCCACAGCACATCTCTGAGGAAGAAGCAGTATTGGAACTCCCTGAAAAGGAATTCAAAAGAATTATACTTAGTTATCTTCAAAGGACTGTGAGACAGATCAAGGAAAACACTGACAAAACTAAGGAAAACACAGAAAAAACCCTACAACAATTTCAAAGGCAATACAAGAACAAAATGACAGAATAAATGAGACATTAGAAATGATACAGTATCTACAGAAAGAAATCAATAAGATTAATACTAAATTTTCAGAAACAGATAACACATTGAGAGAGCAAAGGAATAGAATCGAATCAATGTAAGAGAGAATTAATGAGATTGAAGACAACTATTGGAATACTTCTTTGGAAAGTGATAAATCAGAAAAAAAATCAAGACAAAATGAAGAAAGCCAAAGGTTTGTGTGGGATACCATAAAGAGGAATAAATGATGTGTAATCGGAATTCCAGAAAAGGAAGAGAAAAAGAAAACCACTGAGAAAATAGCTCAATATTTGTTGGAAGAGAACTTCCCTGATATGATGAATTATGAGAATATATTCATTCAGGAAGTCCAATGAACCCCAAACAGGATAGACCTCAAAAGAAAATCACCAAAACACATCATCATCAAACTCACCAAAACCAAAGACAATGAAAGAAACCTGAAAGTAGCACAGGAAAAACAAAAAGTTACTTACAAAGGACAACAAATAAGAATAAGCTCTGATTTCTTAGCAGAAACCATGCAAGCTAGAGTGCAATGTAATGGTATATATAAAATCCTGAAAGGGAAAAAATTTCCAACCAATAATTATATATCCAGCAAAATTATCCCTCAAATATGATGGTGAAATTAGATTTGAAGAGAATCAGAAATTAAGGGAATTTTTTAAAACCAGAACAACCTTACAAGACATTCAGAATGTGAGTCCTTTGAACAGACAACCAATAATAGCAAACAACAACCAACCATTAATACACAAGATGACATAACCCAGAAACGAACACAGCTATGGAAGCATCCCAAATAAAATAAGCTTACAAGATTGTATACAAGGAACCAGAGACATCAATGGGAAAATAAGGAAAACTACAACCCAAAAAGAGGGAAAA
>NW_006922665.1:191673-192812 GCF_000298275.1 Orycteropus afer afer
CTCCCAGGAGCTGGCTCTTAGCCCAATAGTTAGCAAGATGTACATGCAGACCACTCATCCCAGGATGACGCACCCACATACACAATGATAGTACATCCCTTGGAGCAATAGACCATGGGACACCAGAGGACCAATATTCAAGTTGAGGAAATGCAGGACAAATGGGAATGCATAAATATGAGGGGCTTGGGGGAGGGTTACAGAGTAGGGAGGGATAGACTGGGTTAGGGTTGGACACGTGAATGGGGAATGAAACTAAATGTAAACGTAACATTGAACGTAAAACAAGCTCGTAAAATAAATAAATAAAAGCCTTCAATCAAAAGAAGAAAGGATTCCAGCAGAAATCAATGACACAGGAAATAGAAACACAATAGAAAAAATCAACAAAACTAGAAGTTGGTTTTTGGAAAAGATTAATAAACTTGACAAACCACTGGCAAATTTAACAAAGGAAAAGAAGGAGAATACAAATAATACAAATTAGAAATGAAATGGATGATGTCACAACAGAACCAAGTGAAATAAAAAGGATACTCTCAGGATACGATGAAGAACTGTACCCTAAGAAATTTGAAAATGTGGAAGAAATAGACACATTTCTAGAAACTCACTACTTCCCTAAACTAACACAGACTGAGGTGGAAAAGATGAACATATCCATAACAAAAGAAGAAATGGGAAAGGTCATAAAATATTACCAACAACAACAAAAAAAAGTTCTGGCCCAGACAGTTTCACCAGAGAATTATACCAAACATTGAAAGAACTGACTCCAAACCTACCAAATTATTCCAGAACGTAGAAAAAGATGGAATCCTCCTAAATTCATTTTATGAAGCAAGCATAATCTTGATACCAAAAACAGGCAAAGACATCACTCAAAAGTAAAAGTTCAGATCAATATCCCTCATATACATGTAAAAATCTTCAACAAAATCCTAGCCAATAGACTCCAACAAAATATCAAAAAAAATAATTCATTATGACCAAGTGGGGGTCATACCATGTATGCAAGGATGGTTCAACCTTAGAAAAACAGCAAACGTCATCCACCACATAAATAAAACAAAGGAGAAGAACCACATGATCCTATTAATTGATGCAGAAAAGGCATTTGATAAAATCCAACTCCCATT
>NW_006922665.1:194266-194758 GCF_000298275.1 Orycteropus afer afer
ATGTGCTTCCAAAGACTTCTCCAAAAAGTCAAAAGAGAACCTTGTTGTTGTTGTTATGTGCCACTGAGTTGCACCCAAAAAATAGCGACTCCTCCTTGGGCTTCAGAGGCAGTATCACTATGCAAGTAGATTGCCGCATCTTCCTTCTGAGGAGTGGCTGATGGGTTTGAACTGCCACTCTTCTGGTTAGCGGTCAAATGCCTTACAGATTGGAAAAAAATATTCAGCAATGACATATCTAACAAGGGACTTTAGAATTTATAGAAAACTCCAACACCTCGACAACAAAAAGACAAATAATCCAATTAAAAAGGGGCAGAAGATATGAATAGACACTTCACCAAAGAGGATATTCAGGAGACCAACAAGCATATGAAGAAATGTTCATGATCATTTACCATTGTTGTTGTTGTTGTTAAGTGCCGTCGAGTCATTTCCGACTCATAGCGACCCCATGCACAGCAGAACGAAACACTGCCCTATCCTGCGCCA
>NW_006922665.1:195973-201011 GCF_000298275.1 Orycteropus afer afer
TATGCAGACGATACAACTTTGCATTAGCCATTACAGAGATGCAAATCAAAACAGCAATGAGATACCATCTTGCCTCAGCACTAGTAGCAAAGTTCAGCAAGACAGAAAATAACAAATGCAGGAGAAGATAGGAGAGAGATTTGGATTCTCATGCACTGCTAGTGGGACTGTCTAATGATACAACCATTGTGGAAAGCAGTATGGTGATTACTTAAAATGATGCAAGTAGAATTACCATTTGACCCAGCCATTCCATTACTAGGTATATATCCTGAACAAGTTAGAGCAGGACAAGAACAGATATATGCACACCCATGTTCATTGCAGTACTATTTGCCATAGCATAAAGATGGAAACAACCTAGATATCCATTAACAGAAGAATGGATAAGCAAACTATGGTACATTAAAAAATGGAATACTATGCAACCCTAAAGAGTAATGTAGGATCTGCAAAAAACTGCATAATGTGGATGAACTTGCAGGACATTATGCTGAGTGAAATAAGTCAATCACAGAAGGACAAATATTGTTAGTGTATTATTTGTAAAACTCAAGGAAACACTTATATAGGGAAGGAAATTTTCTTTGTTGGTAATCAGAGATGGAAGTAGAGGGGAGGGAACATTGTTAGACAGGTAAGACAAGTATTGATTTGGGTAAAGAGAAGGGCAATATACCAAATGTGAGTGATCAACATAGTGGCATTGAGGAAGAGGAAGACCTGGAGAGGTGCATGGGAAGTACAGACAACAAAGATGAACCCTTTTACATATACAGTACTATATTGTCAGTGAAGGCAAACATTGATATAAAGGTGGATAGATGGGTGGACAGGCTGAACTATTAGGTGTGCCAATGCAGAGGGGAGAAGCTCTGGTAGCGTAGTGCCTAAGGCACTTGACTGCTAACTAGAGGGCTGGCAGTTAAAACCCACCAGCCACTCCTCAGAAAGAAGATGGGCAACCTAATTCCATAGTGATACTGCCTAGGAAACCCAAGGAGGAATTGCTATGAGTTGGGGCCAACTGGATGGCAAATAAAAACAACAACACAACATGCAGAGGGGAGTGTGCCCATGACCATGTATAGGGTTGGAAGACAATGTTTCTACAAGTGTATTTGTATGCTCTGTAAGAATTCCCAGGTATATATAATAGAGCTGGCAAGGACAAGGTTGTAGTCACTTCTTGGCTACAGCCAGCTACCTAGAAGGAGCAAGTAATTGGATCTGTGGATTCGGGACAATAGTCAGGAGACATCAAGCTCAATTGGCATAACATACTGCACAAAAACATTGTTCCACAACCTACTTTGGCAAGTAGTGACTGGGAACTTAAATGCTTGCAAATGGTCATCTAGATGCAACAATGGGTCTCTCCTCATCCAGAGCAAAGAATAATGAAGAAAACCAAAGACACATGAAAACAATTAGTCCAAGGGACTGGTACAGCATGTGATTCTCAGCCTATAGGACTATGAGGCCAGAAGAACTAGGTGGTGCCTGGATACCACTGTACACCACTCAGAGGGGGATTTCTTTAGGAGATCCTGGATAGAATAGGAGAACAATGTGGAATAAAACTCAAAATCATTAATAAAAGGAAAAAAAAAAAAAGGACCAGTTTTGCTAGTCTGATAGAGCCTGATGGAACCACTGAGACTAGGCCCCTAGCTGCCCTTCGGGTCTGGAATTGAACTCATTCCTGTGGCTTGCAGCCAAATAAAAGACAGGCATATGAGCGGAACATTTACATTAGGTAGATACACTCCTTAGAGAGATCAAGCATGAGAGAATAGAAAGGCTGTATATACACAAAGAGAGAGCTTGGGGGGCAGGAATGCATGGGAGGGAAGGACACAGGGAGGAGGTAGTTATAGGCAGAAAGTGGGAGAAGAGCTGTTGCACTGTGGGAGATTTCAGTCAATGTCATGAGACAAAGTGTATGTGAGCTGATGTACAGAAAATGAATTTGCTCTGTAAACTTTCAAACAAGTAACAATAAAAAATAAATAAAAATAAGTAAAAACAGAGAAACCCAGGTAATTACTGTATAGATCACTTTATGTGTCTCATTTGTAGCACTCATAACTTTTAGAATTTATTATTTATTTGTGCATTATTTTTTACACATACTTTTATTTAATGTTTATTTAATGCACAGTTTTACTGAACTGTGAGCTCCACTGTAACAAGTAACATGCATGATTTATTCATTGTCTCCTTATCAACTAACACATTACCTGCACTATAATATTTATTGAAAAATATCTGCTAAATTAATTCATTTAAGAAAAATTTTATTGAGAGTGTACCATTTCCTAAGAGGTAAGAATTTTTCTAGATACTGTTGATAAGGCAAAAAAGGCACGCAAACTTCAACCTTTCATGGAGTACATGTATTTTTATGAATACCAATAAAACAGATACAAAATAGAATGAGGATCATGTGCATGATGGAGGGAACTGAAGAGGAGGAGTTTTAGATAAAATATGTGTGGTGTAGTAAATTACCTGGTATGGCTTTTCTAGCCATAGTCTTTATGAACTCCATGGTGGAATTTGCCGTGAGCAACTGAGGAGCTCCTGATTGTAAAGTTATCCACCTGGGGTATTTCTGTTGAGAGTGGCACAAAGCAATGTTCTAGAAAGTTCATGCTCTCTCAGGTGTTTAGAATTCTGATGCTGTGATTGGTTAGTTTGGCCACTCTGCCAGGCTCAGAAGGAGCACTCCTAGAGGCAGAAGAAATCTCTCACTGCCAGCTGGGAGATGCAAGCGACACACACTGCTGAGAGAGAGACTGAGAGACACACACTGCTGGGAGAGAGATTGAGAGAGACTGTCAGCTGAGAGATGGCTGGCTGAGAAAGACTGAGCATGTTCCTGAACTTGTAGCCTGTTGCTTCCCTAAAAAAACCCATAATCTGTGAGTTCTGTGTGGCCACTACAGTGAATTATCAAACCCAGTGGAGGGGTGGTGGGTGTTGCGGGAGGAACAGTTGGTGGTCGGGGTTGGTGAGAGGGCTGGAGGGAGGCAGCATGTCTGGTCTCGCAGGGATAGGCCCTGCATTACTGATGGTGATTCTGTCTTCCTCTTGTGGGGTTAGAGGAGGTCAGAAGATGTGGCTTCCTTGCCCCTTTGGCAATAAGAAATAAGAAAAAAAGAAAATAATAATTATTTTCAATTCCCCTATGCTTGAAATTGTATCTGTTATTTTATATGTGATTTCTACATTGATATTTCACTAACTTTTACATAATAACCATTTCCATGTAAAGAAAACAGACAAAAATGTGACTAAACCTGTAACATTGAATTTAGTCATAATATCCAAAATTGTTTAGTAAACTGATTAAAAATAATAATGGTTAAAGATTTTATCAAGATTTCTCTGTGCCTACAAATAATTGACCAGGCACATTAATTGGGCTTTATGCTCACATAACAGAAGTATTAGGTTTCTTTTTTTTTCTTTCTTAAATTTTATTGTGCTTTATGTGCAAATTTACAGAGCAAATTTGTTTTACATTCAACACTTCATATACATTTTATTTCATCCCCAATTACCATCCCTAACCATAACAAGCTCTCCTCCCCTCCTGTCCTTGTGACTACCCGCTCCCTGTGCCCTTCTTAAATATTCATTCCTGTCTTTCTAGCTTTCCCTCTGTGTGAATGCTGTCCCTCTGGTACCTCATGACTGATTGCTCTAAAGGATGCATCTCCCTGGAGTAGGTGAGTGCATCACTCTGGGGTAGTTGTTCTGCATGTAGGTCTTTCTACTATTGGGCTTAGAGCCAATCTATGGGAGTCAGTCCATTTCTAGGCCCAAATGGTAACCTGGGGTCATAGTTTTGGGGATTCCACCAGACTCTATCTGACCAGTAATTCTGGTCACTTTTGTGTTATTGAATTTTGTTCCACATTTTTCCTCCCATTCTGTCCATGATCTCCAGTTTTGATCCCTTTTCAAGTGGTTGGCATTGATAGCCAGGCACCATCTAGTTCTTTTGGTCTTGGGGTAATGAAAGCTGAGGTCCTCATGGTCCATCTTATCCTTGCACTAATTGTTTCCAGATGCCTTTGAGTTTCTTCACTCTTCTTTGATTCAGATGAGAGGAGACCAATAGTTGCATCTTAAATGGCCACTGAAAAGCTTTTAGGACCCTAGTCACTACTAACCAAAGTACATTGTGGAACAAGACCTTTTATGTAATATGTTGTGCCAACTGAAGACTATGTTAGCAAGATGGCAGGCCCAGTGATTCTCCCTCTCAGTTTGTTTGGTTGTCTCTGAGAGGTTACTCCAACTCTATCTTCTGTTGCTTCTGTAATGTGTGTGGCTAATTTTTTAGCACAAGTGCATATGTAAGATTATCTTCAGCTATATCTATCCTTAGTCAAAGGAATATTCATGTTCACCAACCCTCACCTGATATCCCCACTTGTCTGTGCATTTATCCATAGCCTGGTGTTTGGTATTAGTGGTAATGCAGTATTGTGCATGTAATACTATTTGCCTCTTGTTGTCTATATCTTATGTGTATGTTTCAGTGTCCTTCCTTTCCCTAATGTCATCATGCTGGTCACAGACTCTTTCCATACCATCCCTCCCCTCACCCTAACCAACATGTGTCCCCAACTAGTCCAAAATTTTCCCTCCCTTTCCTGGTAAACTGCAAAGTGAGTTTCTTACCCTAAGTAAACCTTTTCTTGCCTTTTTACAATAATGGGCTCATACAATATTTGTCCTTCTTGGAATGACTTATTTCACTTAGCATAATGTCCTCCAAATTCATCCACATTGCTAGATGATTCACATACTCTTCATTATTCTTTAATATAGTGTAGGATTCCATTGTGTGAATGCACCATAATTTGGTTATCCATTCATCTGTTGATGGGCATCTAGGTTGTTTCCATTTCTTTCCTATAGTGAATTGTGCTGCAATGAACATGGGTGTGCATATGTCTGTTCTTGTCATGGCTCTCACTTCTTTAGGGTATATACCTAGTAATGGAATGGCTGGGTCAAA
>NW_006922665.1:202111-202817 GCF_000298275.1 Orycteropus afer afer
GTAATAGTTAAATTTTGCTAGTTTAGCAATAACTCAATAAATTTCTTTCTCCGAACAGTGCACACAAAAGTTCTGAAGGCATGCTGATTTTTCCTGATTTGCGACATAGGCCAACATCAGAAATTATTATTAAGGACACACTACTAAACCAAGCCCCTCCCAATATCCCACTACTAGAGGTAGGAAGAGGGCTTAGTTTCAGCTCATTCTCCTCAACTGAGAATGAAAAGGAAATTACCTCAAAAATAAAATCAGATTGTTTTTACTAGAATAATGGGAAATGGACAATTGGGTAGGCAAGGTGACTTTGTGAAACTTAAAGTTTCCATTCTCTAATGTACACAGCTGGTAACATGGTGTGGTAAGCAGAACGATCATTTCTTAAAATGAAAATATGGTGTATTTGGGTAGATGCAGCCCTGCAAGTCTTAATTAACAGACACAGGCTCTTCACAGTTCTCTCTGATAAAAAAAAAAAAAAAAAAAAGGAATATTTTTGTAAAAGTAGATGACATGTCTCTCTTTTGGTGACAAAGGTGGAACTATTTTGCATAGTTAAATAGAGAAAAGAATAGAGAACAATATTCCTCACCCTCCACCCCAGTTCAGCAGTAGTGTGAATACATCTCAAGGTGTCTTGCAATGCGATTATATATTATATATATGTAATATATGTTTGTTGTTCTTGTTATGTGCTGTCGAGTTG
>NW_006922665.1:205550-206476 GCF_000298275.1 Orycteropus afer afer
AACACACATACAGCAAATTTGTGCAAAATAGAAGATAATCTCATGTAATATTTTTGGATCACATATGAGGGGGTCATTAAATTGAATATCTAAAGCCTTTTCTTTTTGTACTTTCTGTAATATCGAATCAACTTTTTATTCTATATGCTACATGTTTGAAATAGAATGACTTCTGAAGTAGTCATATCCCCATGAACTAATCTGACATATCTCCATATACTTGTGCAAAATTATTCTAACACTAATTAGTAAATTTGGATGTTGTCTCTCAAAGAAGAGAAATAAGGCAAGAAACTCCATAAATTCAAATAGTTCTTTAGTGTTACTACAAAGGTTCTCATTGTATTTTGGCAAGAGTTTATAAGTCACTTCTAGAGATGCAATGCAAAGTTTCCAAGGACTCCCTCTACTTTTGTTCATAGATATAATGATTCTTGAGAGAATCAGTGTTAAATTGTATTCATTTTCCCTACTGGTTCTTAAATTAGCACAATAGTAGTCCTGGGAAGGCTCTACAAAAATTACCTTATGTTTGTTTGCTATTTTTTTTGTTTTGTGAAATAATTATATTGAGTTAAGTTTTACACAGTGTGAAGGAAGTGATCCAAGAAAGCAGATTAGGCTGATACATGATCCAGACCTTGTACAACAAGATTCGTGGAAAAAAAAGAAAATGGCTACAGATGACAATCCTGGAACCCAGAGCTTCAACGAAAAGGATAAAGAAGTAAATGAAAAAAAGAGTAAGAGGAAGAAATTGAATAAAAACAGTGAACAGAGAACAGTAAACTGACAACCACCACAGTGCGGACATTTTGAATTATTGCAAGCAGTATTACCAATAGGAACAAGATAACCAGCTCCACTTACTCAGGACTGCACCTGCATCCACATCAGTGACCTGGCAACCAGAGGTGCACAACCTT
>NW_006922665.1:207750-210461 GCF_000298275.1 Orycteropus afer afer
TCACACCCACATTCCCATCTGTGACCAAATCCAACCAGAGACAGATGGAGAGTGTCCCAGTGCTGCAGAACTAGTAACCAGAGTAACATACCTTCCCTGTTGCCTGGATATATGAGAACAAAACAAAAAACCCAGGTAAAGCAAATGAACACACAATCGACAAATGAATACAATAACCCTATAGTGTCTCAGGGAGCTCTGGTAGCATAGTGCCTAAGGCACTTGACTGCTAACCAGAAGGCTGGAGGTTCAAACCCACCAGTTACTCCTTGGAAGGAAGGTTAAGCAATCTACTTCTGTAGTGATACCACCTCGGAAACCCAAGGAGCGGTCGCTATGAGTTGGGGGCAACTCAACGACACATAGCAACAACAACATAGTGTCTCAGAGACAACAGATAACTCCAAATCACATAGAAAAATAGAAAATCATGGCTCAAATAAGTGACCAAAATAGAGGGGCAGAAAGTCATCTGGAGGAAAAAATGCTATTGGAGCTTTCTGATAAGAAATTTAAAAGAATTATATTTAGGTATATCTTAGTCCTTGCAAAAAAACCAAACTTACTGCCATAAAGTTGATTCCTACTCATAGTAACCCCCATTGGGTTTTGAAGGCTATAAATCTTTATGGAAACAGACTGTTCCACCTTTCTTTCACAGAGCATCTGGTGAATTTGAACCACTGACCTTTTGGTTGGCAGCCAAGTGCTTTAATCACTACAGCACCAGACAGAAATACCACAAGTTGATAGCTTCAAAAAACAGAAATGCAATCTCTTAGAGTACAGGAGTCTAGAAGTCTGAATTCAGAGTGATGACTCTAGGGGAATACTAGGCTAGAAATATGAGTTCAGAGTGTTGGCTTTGGGGCTAGGTGAAGGCCTCTTGACCTTGAGCTTCATCTTTGCCTCTTGTTTCAGGCCTAATGGGAGAAAGCTGCTGGCTTCTGAGGGTGATGAAACCAAGATCAGCAGGCAAAATGGAATAATCCCATGATTGGCAGGTAACAGGGCAGACCACTGGTTCAAGTCCAGTAATAATCACAAGATCAGCAGAAAACATAGCAAGACACTATTTTATGTTCAGGAACTGGAGATTAAAATTTACTAACCAAATGACAGATACTTTCCACATATACAAGAAGCAGGCCACATCTAGAAGGCAACTCCCCTTCACTTAATTAATTGTTCACAGCAGATTGACCATGGGGATGATTACACCACATCCAATCTCATAGGGAATATTACATCCAGATGCCAAACCACTCAAAATCACAGCCTAGCCAAGTTTATACACAATCTTAGCTACCACAAGGTACCTTCAAAGGATTGAGAAAAAGTTCAAGAAAACCACAGACAAAGTAAATAAAAACACAGATAGAACTCTAAAATAATTCAAAAAAATAACACTAGAAAAAATTGAAAAAATAAATGGAAAATTAGACACCATACCAAATATCAAATAGAAACCTGGAAGATTATTATTCAAATTTGAGAATTAGATTGATAATGAATTAGACATACAAAGATGAAGTACTAGATCAATGGAACATAGAATTGAGATTGAAGAAAAATTGCTCAACACTAATCTGTTAGAGGAATAATGACAAAAAAGAACCAAAAATAATTAAGAAAGCTTAAGAATTATGTGAGACAGTGTCAAGAGTAATAACTTACATGTGATTGGCCTTAGAGAGCTGGAAGAACCCCCCCCATGGGGGGAAATAAAGGCACTGAGAAAATTGTCAACATTTTCTTGAAAATAATTTTCCCTAATATCATGAAAGATGAGAAGATATGCATTCAAGAAACTCACCAAAAGCCAAATAGGATAGACCCCTAAAGAAAATCACCAAGACATATCATAACCAAACTTTCCATAACCGAAGACAGAAAAATAATCCTGAAAGCAGCATAAGAAACATGAAAAGTCACGTACAAAGGAGAACCAATAAGACTAAGGTCTGAAGTCTCAGCAGAAATCATGCAGGCAAGAAGTCAACAGGATGACACATAGAAAACTTTGAAAGAAAATAAAAAGCCAAGTAAGAATTACATATCCAACAAAATCATCCCTCAAACACGATTGTGAAATTAGGGCATTTCCAAATAACAGAAATTTTAGGGAATTTGCACAAACCAGACCAACCTTACAAGAAATGCTAAAGGGTATACTTTGGATAGAGAACCAACAATGAAAGATAACAACAAAGATTAACATACTTAACATCACCTGGAAATCAACCTACACATGGAAGTATCAGAAATAAAATAAACCTACCAGACTGGAAATAGGGAACCAGATATGCCAATTTGTAAACAGGACAAACAAACCTGTTGTGGAAGAGATGCAGCCAGAATGTTCCTTGGAAGTGAGAATGGCCAGAATTCATCTCACCTACTTTGGTCATGTTGTCAGGAGGGACCATTCCCTGGAAAAGGAAATCACACTTGGTAAAATGGAAGGTCAGCAAAAAAGGGGAAGACCCTCAACAAGGTGGATTGACACAGTGGCTGCAACAATGAGCTCAGGTATAGCAAGGATTGTGAGGCTGATTCAGGAGTGAGCATTGTTTCATTCTGTTATACGTAAAGTTGCTATGAGTTGGAACCAACTCAACGCCACCTAACCGCGTGAACTACAGATCAGAACTGTCACCTTTCTATTCTTCCAGGAATCAGAGAGGCATCCTCCCTCTGAAGGTCAGAAA
>NW_006922665.1:210616-211814 GCF_000298275.1 Orycteropus afer afer
CTGTACCATCTCAGTAAACACTAAAACAATAGCAATGAAGGAAATTTAATAATAACAATAATAATAAACATAAACAAGATTAATTCAGCACAGAACAATGGAAAAAGAATCCATGAACACCACACACACACACACACACAATCTAGCAAAATAGCAGCAGTAAATCCATACCTATCCATAATTACACTTAAGGTAAATGGTTTAAATGCAGTAGTAAAAAGGCAGAGAGTAGCAGAATGGATAAGAATATAGGACCCATCTATATGCTATGTACAAGAGATACAACTTAGAAACAAAAATAAAAATAACCTAAAAATCAAATGGTAGAAAAACTTGTATCAAGCAAAACAACCAGAAATGGCAATATTACTTTCTGATATTGTATACTTTAAGGCAAAAATCAGCAAAAGAGGGAGGACATTATATAATGATTCAAGCAGCAACTGAACAAGAGGATATAATCATAATAAATATCTACACACCCAATTGAAGAGCCCAAAATACATAAATCCAATTTAACAGAATTGAAAAGATAGATAGAAACCTCCTCAATAGTGGAAGGAGACTTAATTACACTACTTTTCATGATGGACAGACCTAGAAAGAAATTCCACAAAGATACAGAAGATCTAAACAACATAATCAACAAACACGGCCTTATAGATGCATATACAACACTCTATCCAGGCATAGGAAAATGTATATTCCTTTCCAATTGCACATGGATAATTCTTCAGAGTAGATCAAACATAAGACCACAAAGGAAGCCTCAACACATTTAAATATATTGAAATAATACAAATAATATTCTGAGATCATAATGCTAAAAATTTTAAATAAACAAAAGGAAGCTCAAAGGGGAAAAAAAATCACATACATGGAAAATGAATAACACCTGATTTAATAACTATTGAGTAATGCAAGGAATGAAAAGCAAAATTAAAAAATCAAACAAGATTGAAAACACAACATACCCAAACCTTTGGAACACAATAAAAGCAGTGCTTAGAGGACAATTTATAGCAATAAACACACATGTGATAGTTGAAGATCTGTCAACTTGGCTGGACTTCACTTGTGAGTGTTGTTTCTCATGATGGATCACATGACTATGTCCTAAGCGGCCGGTCAGTCTAGGGGGAGTTTCCCCAGGGGTGTGGCCTACCTGTAATACTATCCGAGGAACAAACTGGAAAAA
>NW_006922665.1:217254-218171 GCF_000298275.1 Orycteropus afer afer
ATCTCCAACAATCAAAAAAGAACAGCAAAATACCTACAGTCAAGAGGAGAAAGGAAATAATAAAGATAATAAAGATTCAAGCAGAAATAAATGAAACAGAAAACAGAGAAATAGACAGAATCAACAATTTGAAATTATTAGTAAAATTAACAAAGATTGTTAATTTAACAAAGAGAAAGAATGAGAAAATACAAATAAGAAAGGAAATGGGTGACATCACAACAGAACCAACTGAAATAAAAAGGATAATGACAGAGTAATCTTAAGATCTATAATCCAACAAATTTGAAAACCTAGAATAAATGGGTAGATTTCTAGAAACACACTATCTACCCAAGCTAACACATTCCTAATTAGAAAATTTGAACAGATCCATAACAAAAGAAGAAATTGAACAGGTCATTAAAAGAAAAGAAAAAAAAAAAAACAACTCTCAACCAAAAAGTCCTGGCACAAACAGCTTCACTGGCGAATTCTACCAAACATTCAGAGAAGAGTTGACATCAATCCTCCTCAAACTATTCCAGAACACAGAAAAGGATGAAACACCCCTGAACACATTCTATGAAGCAAGCATTAGACCAATATCCATTGTGAACATTCATACAAAAATTCTGAACAAAATTCCAGCAAATAGAATCCAACAACACACACACACACACACACACACACACACATATATATATATATATACACACACACACACATACATCATGAGCAAGGAGGATTAATACAAAGTATGAAACGATAGTTCAACATTAGGAAAAAAATCAAGGTGATAAGTCATATAAATAAAACAAAAGAAAAGAATTACAAAACCATATCAATTGATATAGGAAAGGAATTTGATAAAAATCCAACACTCATTTCTGAATAAAACTCAGCAAAATAGGAATAGAAGGGACATTCCTCAACAT
>NW_006922665.1:220113-222689 GCF_000298275.1 Orycteropus afer afer
AATCAAAACAAAAATGAGATATCATCTCACCCAGTGCTCATAGCAAAATTTAAAATAAATAAATAAATAAAACCAGAGAACAACAAATGCTGGTGAGTATATGGAGAGACCAGAACTCTCAAACACTGTTGGTAGGGTTTCAAAATGGTACAGCCATTGTGAAGAAAGGTATGGCACCTACTTAAGAAATTGGAAATATAAATACCATATAATCCAGCACTCCCACTACTAGCTTTATAACCTTGAGAAATAGGAGCAGTGACATGAACAGATATATGCACAGCTATGTTCATCACAGCATTACAACAGCAAAAAGATGGAAACAACCTAAGTGCCCAACAGCAGATGAATGAATAAACACACTATAGTACATACACACCATGTAATACTATGCAGCATTAAAATATAATGAGGATATATCTTTCAATGCACAATTCGGTGTCCTCCTTTTTCCTAATATTATCATGGTGGTCAGACTCTTTCTATACCAACCCTTCCCTTACACATTGTATTACCCAATTTTACAAATAAGATATAGATGTGTTAATACCTACAATACTGCATTACCATTAACAGCAAACACCAGGGTTCAGATAAACACATAAACACCTGAGAGGATCAGATGGGGGTCAGTGAACAGGTGTATGCTCTAGACCAAGGATAGATTCAGTGGAGGCTAAACCTGCACAGATGCCAGTGATACAAAATACCTGCAATCCTTACAGAAGCAACCGAAGACAGACAGAGAGTAATCCCTCACTGACAGCCAGGCACTGTGGGAGACAGATCCAATGGATCTACTGACTCAGGGCCATAGTATTGGAGGACACCAGACTCTACTGGCACAGCAAAATACATAAATGTCTTGTTGCTCATCCTACATTGGTGAGTAGCGACTGGGGTCTTAAAAGCTTTCAAGCGACCCTATAAGATGCAGCTAATGGTCTCCTATCATCGGAAGCAAAGAAGAGTGCAACAACAACAAAAGGCATTTGGAAGCAATCAGCCCTAGGATAGCCCTCGAGACCAGAAGAACTAGATGTGCCAGGCTACCAATACCAACCACTCAGGAAAGAATCAAATCTGGAGATCCTGGATAGAGTAAGAGGGAAAACATGCAACAAAATCCAAAAACCCAAAAATGACCAGAATTACTGGTAGGATGGAGTCTGGTGAGACCCCCAATAGTATGGCCCGAGGATACATTCTGGGCCTGAAATAAAACTCACTCCCAGGGGCTGGCTCTCAGCCCAATAGTAAACAAGATGTACACGCAGGCCATTCAACCCAGGATGATGCAAACACATACTCTGTGGAGATGCATCCCTTGGAGCAATCGACCATGGGGCACCAGAGGGGCAACATTTGCACAGAGGAAATGCAGGACACACAAGAGTGCATACCTATGAGGTACAAAAATAATTTAATAAAAATAAATAAATAAAATATAATGAGGATATAAATAGAACTAAAAGGGGTAAAGCTATGACAATTTCTTAGCCACATCAATCACCCTGAGGGAGCGAGTTGTTGGGCCTGTAGGCTCAGGATCATGGTTGAGGGGGCATCAAGCTCAGTTGACATTAAATACTACACAAAAACACTGTTCTACATCTTACTTGGGTAAGCAGAGACTGGGGTCTTAAAAGCTTATAAATGCATGTAGGTGCAACAATTGGTCTCTTCTCATCCAGAGCAAAGAACAATGAAGAAAACTAAAGATGCATAGAAAAAATTAGCCCAAGAGACTAGTGGACCACGTGAACCTCAGCATCTATGACCCTGAGACCAGAAGAATTAGATGGTACCCAGCTACCACTGTCAACCACTTGGAAAAGGATCAAAATAGGAGATTCTATCTTGAGGTTGCTTAGCCTGCGTTAAGGATGTCAGCAACAGGTATCCAAGCAAGGAAATAAAAGCAGTATTTACCGTTGTGATAGGACCACTGAACTAGCCTGTCTGTTTACTGGCTTTTCTGTTCTAATTTTCTGATTCTGTTTCTTTTGCAACCAGTTTTTTTTTTTTTTCTTTTTTAAATGAGTAACAGTCAGAATATACCAGAGTATACTCCTCTGAAATGTATTTTAAAACATTGAAACAAATTTAGTTATGACTCCATGAAAAAGAATAGGCTGACCTTTCAAAACACAGACAGAAACTTCATTGTCTGTTCTTTAAACTAACTTCAGAGACCCAATGAGTTTGTGTGATTTTCACTAAAGATAGTGTCCACCTGGACAAGATCTCTGGCGAGTCACCTAGAAATGTGAATGAGATTCTATTTTGAGGACTTCAGTTCTAATCTAAAGAGCATTCGATCTTTAGATCTTTAGATCTTTAGATCTTTGGGTTTCCTTTACCTTCGCTATATGCATCCATGAGGTTACTCTAAGCCTCAGCTCCAAATAACACCACTTCTTGCAGCTGTTTTATGAATTAAGGTTTCAGTAGCTACTCTAAGAAATTTTCAATACAAACAGGGTCATTTAAAAAGTGTACTGAAAAATTGTTTATTTTAATTGGTAGAACAAGGCCTTAGAAAAATGAACTATAATAAGAAAATCTTACAAAAC
>NW_006922665.1:222789-226334 GCF_000298275.1 Orycteropus afer afer
TTACAAAGAATTAATAAAGTAAACTCATTTTGACAAATTATGACAACCTTGAAGGTAAAATCCTTTTAAATAAGTTACATGTTATAGAATGTGTTTTATTTAAGGAAAAGGAGTAGTGTGTTTTAAAGTGAAAAACCAAACCAAAAGCAAACTCATTGCTGTCGAGTCAGATCCAACTCATATAGACTCCTCCTTGGGTTTCTGAGGTGGTGTGTCTACGGAAATAGATTACCCCATCTTCCTTCCGAGGAATGGCTGATGGGTTTGAACCAGCAGCCTTCTGGTTAGCAGTCGAATGCCTTAAGCACTATGCCACCAGAGCTCCTTTTCTAGTAGCTAAATTGGTTGTCTTTTGCCTTTAAGGTGCAAGTGAACTCCTAGGATCTAGTCTTGTCTTTGAATGTGAGCACAAAGTAGGAAGGAAAGGTGAGATCAGACTTTTTTAGACAATATCTGAGAGAAGCTTTTATTTTAAAATGTTAACTATTTCAAACAAAGGAACATGCTATTTTATTATAGTTATCAGAAAATTTAGGTGGATCCCCATCATGGAGGATCATGGGCAGATTCTCCCTATTGCAAGAGAAATCTATAAAGCCAAAACAGAAATTGGACATGGGATAGTCTTTAGAATATTTCCACTTCAAGCCAGAAATTTGAAGTTTTATTCATGAATTGGTTGTTTGGGCAAAAAGTCTGTAATTTTCAAAACTAGTTAGTAAAATCTTAAAGGGCTAAATTTTGGGAAAATAAGTAAAAGTTTAAATGAGAACTCAGCAGGAATTAAATTTTGTGATATATACGTTCAAGATCTTTAAGTAACTTACTAATAACTGAGTTGAATATTCATTATAATGTAAAGTTCATATACCTTTTTCTTGACGAAGGATATATACATATTCAGGTCTGCTAATAAGTGTGCTCATTTCATGTTGCCATTTAAAGAGTTTTAAGAGATATGCAACAGATCGTTTAAAGGATTTATTAAAAGAAACTTATTTAATATAGCCAAGTTTTTATCTGTTTGGTTAAAGTGTAACAGTTTCAGATTTTTTAGGCACTTTAATGATGAGTAGCATATAAAACACCAAATTGGGTTTCTTACAGTTGAAATAACATAATTTCTTTCATTACTAGTTTAGAATTCATTCCTTTTCTAATTGGGCCTCCAAAGCAAGAAGTGATTATTTAGTCAGACCAAGAGGTGTGACTTTGAAAAATATTAATGTTTTCACCTTTAGAATTTTAATTAAATAGATATTATCTCTTAGTATCCAATAATAAACTATGACAAACTTCATGAAAAGCCACAAGAGGTTAAAAAAAATAGTGTTATAGTTTAATTTGGTAGATTATAGATTACTGAGTATGTTGTAAAAAAAAAAAATGACTAATTCTCTTTGGGTTGAAAATTTGTTTTAGTGTTTCCTGTTTTGTTTTTGTCCAATATTAGACAGCAAGTACATAATATTATGTTGAAATTTTTAGTTATTTTACTTGCTAACTTGGTTGCAACCTTTTCTTTCAAGAGTAGCATTAAAGAAACCAGTGAGTTAAACTGCGAGAACTACTCTACTTACCTGTAGAGTTTGATTCAGATGTTTAGAGACTTTACAGTCTTAATCTATAATATTATGTCTCAAGACAATTATGTGTTATATTAAAAACTTTCTGAAAATAAGGTTAATCATATTTGGAGATACTGTCATCTAAATTTCCTTTTGATTTTAGATAGACTTATTTGGCTTTACATTGGTTCTATAACTGATTTCCCATCAGGTTTCTCACTCTCTCACAAGATTATTATGAATTAACCAAGTAATGTAGTACCTAAGGCATTTGACGGCTAACCAGAAGGCTGGCAGTTCAAACCCATCAGCCACTCCTTGGAAGGAAGACTGGGAAATCTACTTCTGTAGCGATACCACCTTGGAAACCCAACGAGTGGTTTCTGTGAGTCGGGTCCAATTCAACAGCAGTGACTTTTTTTTTTTTAGATAGAATGGAAGAAAAATGTGGAAAAAAACTCAAAATCATCATCAAAAAAAAAAGAACAGGCTTATTGGTACATGGGGAAGGGAGAGGAACTCACTAACTAGAGGGTAAAAATATATTAACTTGGGTGAAGGGAAAGGCAATATACAATAAACCAAAAAATACAAACTCAATGCCGTCGAGTCAGGCCTGACTCATGGTGACACCTCCTTGGGTTTCCGAGGCAGTGTCTCTAGGGAAGTAGATTGCTCAGTCTTCCTTCTGAAGAGTGGCAGGTGGGTTTGAACTTCCAGCCTTCTGGTTAGCAGTTAAATGCCTTAGGGACTATGCCTCCACAGCTCCTAATGTACAATAAGGAGGAGATTATTACAAAATAATCAAGTCAGTGGAAGACATATGGAAGAGACAAGAGTTAAATGAAATTAAGGTGAATTCAATTACATACACAATCCTGCCATAACAGTAACAACAGTAATCTATGAGTGGATACATAGACACTTAAGCTGAACAGAGGTGAGAAGGTGAATGTGATTACACCCATGAATATATCTACCTAAGTATTTATATGAGCTGAAAATAGATCCATGAATATAGTAGAGCATACAGGGGGAAGTTATGAACACTTCTTAGTCATAACAAAACACTTTAAAGGAATGAGTTGCTGATTCTGAAGGATCTTAGGACCATAGTCTAAGGTCAATTGACATAGCATAGTCCACAAAGACAGTATTGTATATCTTATTTTTCTGAGTAGTGACTAAAGTCTTAAAAGCTTGTAAGCAGCCATCTAAGGTGTAACTATTGGTCTCTCCCTGACCTGAAGGAGAGAACAGTAAAGAAAATCAAAGCTACAAAGGAAAAATTATTCCAAAGGATCAATGGACCTCATGAATCCCAGCTTCCACAACCCTGAGATCAGAAGAACTAGATGGTGTCTGGCTACCACTGCTGACTGCCTTGAAAGGGATCACAATGAGTGGTCCCAGACAGAGTGGGAGGAAATGTGGAAAAAAATTCAAAATCATAAAAATGACCAGGCTTACTGATCTGATGAAGACTGGTAGAATCCCCAAGACTATGGTCCTTAGACAACCTTCAAGGTAGGAGCTTAACCCAAGTCTTGTAACTCCACTTTCAGCCAAATGATAGGCCTATAAGATGAAAAACAATACTGGGAAGGTATGCACTCATTAGAACATAAATTGGGCAAGATCAAAAGGACAGCATTGGCCCAGGGATAAAGCTAAGAAGTCAGGAAGGAAGAGAAAAGGAGGAGGAGGGGAAACAGTAGACAAAGGGAGGAAGTAGGAAGAATGCTGTCACATTGTGGGGATAGCAATGTCACAAATAAAATAAGATTCTGTAATGTATAAAGCAGAGATTTAGAGTATATAATTTGATGAGTTTGACAAGTATATACACCATGTAACCAACATCCCTTTCGAGATATATAGCATTGACAAACTTCTTGAAAGTTTCCTGCTGCTTCTTTCAGCCATTCCCATGTGCCACAGTTAACAATGATTTTAATCTATATGACATTATTGTTG
>NW_006922665.1:226754-228422 GCF_000298275.1 Orycteropus afer afer
TACTACTGTCTTAACCAATGCATATGTTCCTTCTCAAATGAATGTGTGAAAAAGGAGAAACATTCAGATGCAGAAAACTCAACCTAAGTCAGTGGGGAACATGAAAATATTTAGAAGGACAATTTGTAGGATCAGGGGTCAACTCCGTATTACTCCTTTCAGAATACTATGATAACAAATCACAGACACATATATTGAACTACTTAAACAAAAAACACTGTTCTTGTCCAATTTATTATATTCTAGATATTTTGTGCTGACTTGAAAGTAAAGATAAGAAATTGATGACTGTAAACATAAATGTTCTTCACTCAGAACAGAGCTTGAAAGAATAGCCCCCCAAAAATAAATATCTAATTAGTTTTATTGCAAAAGAAAAAGTTTGCTTCTTCTTATTGGGAGCAGAATGTGTAATTAATATCAATATTCAAAGGCTGGAAATTAAACTGAAAACAAATAAAGAACACGTGTTATCATTATGAGGCATACTAATCATAGATATTAACTAGTAGATTTACCATGTATAATGCATTAAGAAATAGACTAGAAAAACAAGGAAGATTTCTTAACTTATCTAAAACCTCTTAAGCTATAACCAAAATAACCTCAATCTTCCACACACCAAGGTACTTTATCATTTATAATGATGTTTTACTAATAAAGTACCCATTAATTTAAAAGAAAACAAAATTACTTCTAATGAACAAGATTAATATTGAAATTTGTAATCTTTTCTTTTTTTCTTCACATATATTGCTACAGTATGCTGACTTCCATTTAGGAGAATGTTGGATGACAAATTATATAAAATTGAACTGAATAAAGTAGTAGTCTGACATTATTGTGCCATTCCTTACAATCATGCTTCTAACATATATTGCTGATATTTTATTTCTGTAATTCATGTGTGCAGATTTCATTCTGTTTTGACTGGAACAGCCACATTTCACTGAAACCTTGAAAAGGTATTTTGCAATAAAAGACACCATGAATCAGTGGTTCAAATACACTATCTGCTGCATGGGAGGAAGTTGGGACAATCAGTAGATTACATGAACATTTACAGACTTGGAAACACAAAAAGGGTTGCTATGACACGGAATACACTCCATGGCAGTGAGTTTGGTTTGGTTTGAAACAGTAGGTTTTTTTTTTGTTGTTTGTTTGTTTGTTTTTGTGATTTGGGTGAAAATTTACAGAGCAAATTCACTTTCCATACAGCAGGTCACACACTTTGTCTCATGATATCGACTACAATTTACCACAATGCAACAGCCCCCCTCCTACTTCCTCCCAATAGTTACCTCTTCCCTGTGTCCATCACTCCATGCACTTCTGCCCGCTGAGCTTTCCCCTTGTGCATTAACAGTCCTTCTTTCTCCCACATTTGTTCTCTCCAAGGAGTGTGTCTACCTCAGGTAAATGTTCAACTCCTATGCTTGTCTTTTGTTTGGCTAGAAGCCACAGGAATGGGTTCATTTCCAGAACTGAAGGGCAGCTAGGGGCCATAGTCACAGGGGTTCCACCAGGCTCTATCAGACGAGCAAATCTATTCCCCCCTTGTTTTTTTCCCAGATGATTTTGAGTTTTGTTGCACATTGTTCTTCCTCTCTATCCAGGATCTCCTACATAGATCCCCCCCTGAGTGGTTGACAGTGGTAACCGGGC
>NW_006922665.1:228952-232033 GCF_000298275.1 Orycteropus afer afer
CCACTCCTCGGAAGGAAGGTTGGGCAATCCTACTTCCTTAGTGATACTGCCTCGGAAACCCAAGGAGGGGTCGCTATGAGTCGGGGCCAACTTGAAGGCAAATGACAACAACAACCATTGGTATGAGGAGGAGGGAATGTTATTTTGCTTTTAACAAGGTTTAAATATTTAGATTAAAGCCAACATAGATCTTGGCCTTGAAAACTTGTGTTACAAGTGTAAAATTATTATTGAACTTATAAAAACTAAATGGGATACAAATATGAATATATACATATGCAAATATAAGATGAATATTTGCATATAATATTTTAATAACTATAAGTGCATATTTCTTTTCTTAAAATAATTTGTTATTTGGAGCCAAAGATGAATAGACTCTGTGTTTTGGTTATATAATGCTGCTCTGAAAAGAACATACTACAAATGGGATGGACTTTACAAACAGGAGTTTATTCTCTCACATTTTGGAGGCTTTAAGTCCAAGTTTAAAGTGCCAGGCCCTAGGGGCTGGGTGAAAGCCCCTCAGCCTTGGGCTTCAGCTCTGCCTCTTGCTCCCAGCCCACTGAAGCTAGAGGTATCTCTTCACTCAGACAGCTACTGGCTGCTGGGGCTAACAAGCCCAAGGTCAACAAATAAAATGGCACAGTCCCAATGTTACCAAGCCATACAGCAGGCCATTAATTCAAGTCCATTGTAAGTCCCAAGGTCGGCAGAGCATGGCAGGCTGCTGAACAATGACACAGCTACATGCAGGGTCCAAGAGTGCTATAAGCTAGAGACTATCCTCAAGGCTTCTCTCTATGTACTGGAAGCAGTCCACATCCCAAAGTCAACTACTCAGGTGCTTGTGGTAGATCTCACCATGGAGCTGAGTGCCAGTCTCATCATGGGGAATAACTACCACCAGCTGCCCAGTCACTCGACCAGACCCAGCCAAGTTGACATACAAATTTAACTACCACATTCTGACTTATACTTCAATTTATATGATTATTTCATCACGCCTATATATATTTCTTCAATCACTGTATTATCAAATATGAAATAAAATGTTCTGTTTCCAAGTCTTTAGATAACACTGAACTTGCCAGAATATTGTTATGTTACCTGTATGAGGTTTATATAGTTCCCCATGAGGCTTATATAATGGATAATAAAGTTAAAATGTCATGTTTTACTTGATAGTATTTTTCTTTTTTTTATTGTGCTTTGAATAGTCCTCCTGATATAAGTAGCAGACACAGCATAGAGTGAATGCCAGTATGTAAGCTGCTTAGAACTGTTCCTGAATTTGATTGAGTATATTATAAAGAATATGCAAGAAAGTAGTAATTTTCTGTTAAGGCAGATAAGTCTATTCTAGTCTCAAGAACTCTACTTGAAGAAGAATACAACTAACTAAAAATATGCATACTTTCATTTTTTTTTTAGAAATGCTTTCTACATGAGTTTTCACCATCTGAAGGACAAATTCCATACCTGATTTGCACAAGTAGCTAAGTCAGTATTATATTCATTTATTTTAATTCAGTAGGTATTTATTGAACAACACACTGTGTTAAATGATGGTGAATATTATGAATAGAGCATAAGTTTTACACTTGAGACGATTCAGTCTAGTAGGTAGGCACAAGCAATGAAACATAAAAACCAAGAATAATACAATAAATATAGTAGAGAAATACCAGGTTGATTTGAGAAAGGAGAGTATAATTTGAGCACAGAGTAGTCAGGGAAGATTTCTACATGATGTGGCATAAGATTAGCACTGATGTACAAGAAATAAGAACCAAAGGATGAATGGGTGTGTTCCAGGAGCACGGATTTATGAGAATTCCAGATGGAACAAATAGCATCTTCACTTTTATAGAGGACTAACAATAGTGCTAATGTTAACTGTACTGCATTATGGCTAAGAGTTGATAGACAATTTTTGTTTGTTTATTATTATTATGATTATTTTATTTTACTTTTCTGAGAGGGAAACTTATAAAGCATACATGTAAAATGCTTAGGTCTATGCCTCCAAGATGTGTTTTTTCACACAATCACTCTCGATTTAAATACATAAACATTCATTCAAAGAGCAAATATTACATCTTAATTTATAAATATTGACACTGACTTGTGATAAAGATTTTTTAAACAGAAAAGTATGCTTCTGAGCATTAGTATTTCTAGATTTTAAGACTAAAATTTTGACAAAATATAAACTTAAATGTTGTTGTTAGGTGCTGTCAAGTCGTCACCAATTCACAGTGACTGTAGGTATAGCAGAACGAAACACTGCCCAATCCTGTGCCAGCATCATGACCCTTGTTATACCTGAGACCATCACTGCAGTCACTGTGTCAATCCATCTTGTTGAAGGCCTTCCTATTTTTCATTGATCCTCCATTTTACCAAGCATGACATCCTTCCCCAGGGAATGGTTCCTTCTGACAACATGACCAAAGTAGGTAAAATCAGGTCTGGTCATTCTCACTTCCAAGGAGCATTCCAACTGCACTTCTTACAGGACATATTTGTTAGTCCTTTTTACAGTCCATGGTACTCAGCATTCTTCTCCAACAACACAACTCAAAAGCATCAACTCTTCTTCTGTCTTCCTTATTCATTGCCCATCTCTCACATGCATATGAGGCAATTGAAAATACCATGGCTTAGGTTAAGCACACTTCAGTCTTCAAGGAGACATCTTTCCTCTTCATCCCTTAAAAGAGGTGTTTTGCAGCAGATTTGCCCAATGCAATACATTGTCTAATGTCTTGACTGCTGCTTCCATTGGTGTTGATTATAGAACCAAGTAATATGAAGTCCTCGACTACTTCAATCTTTTCTCCATTCATTGTGAAACTGCTCATTGGACCAGTTGTGAGGATTTTTATTTTCATAATATTGATGTGTAATCCATACATAAATTGAAATACATGACAATAATTTTTTTTTTTTTTAATTAGGATTTGGGTGAAGATTTACAGAGTAAATTCACTTTTCATACAGCAGTTCACATATACTTTGTCTCATGTCATCGACCAAAATTTACAATGCAGCAGCTCCCCTCCCACTTCCTCCCCA
>NW_006922665.1:235490-245316 GCF_000298275.1 Orycteropus afer afer
AAGCATTATAATGAAATTTACAATGACCACGAGTTAGAAAATCAAAAGGGAAGAACACGCTCAGCATGTCTCAAACTGAAAGAACTTAAGGAAAAGTTCAGGATTTGAGTTGCAACATTGAAGGATTCTATGGGCAAAATATTGAACAGTGCAATCTCCATAATGTAATAGCCCTCTTCCCACTTCCTCCCTTTGGTTACGTTTTCCCTGTGTCCTTCTTTCCTATGCATTTCTGCCCTCCGAGCTACCTGCATCTGCAAATACTGCCCTTCTGATCTTTCATGATTGATTGTTCTAAGGAATGTACCTCCAAAAGAACCAAACTCACTGCCATTGAGTGGATTCTGACACATAATGAGTCCCTTTGGGTTTCTGAGATGCTAGATCTTTACAGATGTAGATTGCCCAGTCTTCTTTCTGCAGAGTGGCTGGTGGGTTTGAACTTCCAACCTTCTGGTTAGTAGTCAATGTCGTAGGGACTATGCCACCAGAGCTCCTTAAGAGTGTACCTGTTTTAAATGTTAACTTCATATGCCTGTCTATTGGTTTGGTGGAAGCCACAGGAGGTGGTGAATTCAATTTCAAGCCTGAAGGGTGACTAGGGTCTGTAGTCTTGGGGACTTCACAAGTCTCTGTCAGACAAGTAAGCTTGGTCTTCTTTTTTATGATTTTGAGTTTTATTCCACCTTTTTTTTTTCTCTCTCTATCCAGGATCTCCTGCACCGATCCCTTTCCAAGTGGTTGGGCATCATCTAGTTCTTCTGATCTTGATCATGTAGGCTGAGGTTTTCATAATCAACTAGTACCCTGGACTAATTGTTTCTGTGCATCTTTGGTTTTCTTCATTCTTCTTTGTTCTGGGCAAGGATAGACCAATTGTTGCATCTAGATGGGCACTTTCAAGCTTTTAAGACCCCAATCATTACTCACAAATGTAGGATGTAGAACAACATTTTTGTGTAGTATGTTATGCCAATTGAGCTTGATGCCTTCCACGACCATGTTCATGAGCCCACAGGTCCAACAACTCACTACCTTAGGGTGGTTGGCTGTGGCTAAGTAATTATCTTAACTTTGCCCCATTACTAAAAAAACCCTGCCATTGAGTCAATTCCGACTCATAATGACCCCGTGTTACCAAAAAACCCACTACCATTGAGTCAATTCCAACTCATAATGACCCCCATTGACTTTTCAAGATTGTAAATCTTTTTGGAAGTCTATTTCCCCAACTTCCTTCCACAGATTGGCTGGTGGATTTGAACCACCAAACTTTTGGTTAGCAGTCAAATGCCTTAGGCACTGTGCCACCAGAGCTCCTCTTAGTTTTTGCATCCTGTTAGTTCAACTTATATAGGCATTCTTACAGCACATACAAATATGTATTTAGAAATATCATCTACCAAATTTATATATGTGGTTATGGCTACATTACCTTTTGCCTCAACATATCTGATCATTCAGCCTGTCTACCTGTGTCTCTACATGTAGAATAATGCTTGCTATTACTGATAATGGGAGCTATGGTGGCTTAGTGTCTAAGACATTTGGCTGATAACCAGAAGGCTGGTGGCTCAAACCCACCAGCCACTCCTCGGAAGGAAGATTGGGCAATCCACTTCCATAGAGATACCACCTCAGAAACTCAAGGAGAGGTCGCTATAAGTTGGATCCGACTTGATGGCAGTGAGTTTGGTTTGTTTTTTGGTATTACTGATAATGCAGTATTGTATATGTAAAAGTGTTTTTCTTTGTAGTCTGTACCTTTTGTGCACCTGTGTCTTCCTTTTCCTTAGTGTTACTGTGTTGGTCACTTGCTTTTGGTATATTGCCTTTCCATTGACCCAGATCAATACTTGTCTCTTACCTATCTAGCAATATTTCCTCCTCTCCCAATCACACTTTTGTTAAGCTTCTCTACTTCCATCAAGTCCCTGAACTCCGGCCTGAGGCAACATACACTCTTTAAGGGCCCCTCTGAGAGAACAGGCTGATACCAGTGTAAACCATTGTTATTTACTGTCCCATAAGATCATCTTTCCATCCAACTTCTCCACAATGAAATTTTTCTAAGCTTACTCACAGTCTCTATGAAATAAAAATGACTTTTCCCTTACTCTTTGTGATACTTGCTGATCTTATGGTTAGAGTGTTCTCCCAATTAAAATAGAATTCTCCCCCTATTCTAATAGCCCTTTCTTACATTTTCTTTCTGAATAATGACTCTCTCAAAACATCAGGTTTTATCTGAAATTCAGTTTTAACTGGGTGTCCTTTATTTTTGTTGGTGAAATCTGGTAAACTTAATCCAAAGTCATCTCTAGATAATACAGTGTTATGGTAAAACTCTAGTAATGTAGAAGAAAAATTTACCTTTAGATATCTAAGCATTTTTATTGTTTTGTTTTAGTAATATATATATAAATGTTATATATATATATAGATATAGATATAGATATAGATATAACAAAACATTTGGCAATGCAATATTTTTTACACACACAATTCAGTGACATTGATTAACATATTTATCATGTGCAAAAATCATCACTATCCATTTCCAAATTATTCTGCCTCCATTTACAGAAACTCAGTGCCCCCCTAAGCAATGACTTCTTTCTCCATCCTTGTCCCTGGTAATCACTAATAAGCTTTACTCTTTATAAATTTTCCTATTTTTATTTCATGTGAGTAAGACCATTCAATATTGGCCCCTTATAACTGATTTCTCTCACTCAGCACTAGGTTTTCAGTATTCATTAATGTTGCAGCATGTATCAGGACTTCATTTACATACATGGTTGAGTAATATTCCATTATATGTATCTATGGCATTTTATTTATCCTTTCATCAGTGGGTCAACATTTAGGCTGTTTCCACATTTTGGCTATTGTGAATAGTGCTGAAATGAACAACAGTGTACAAATTTTTCTTCTTGCTTTCAAGTCTTATGAATTTATATCTAGGACTGGGATTTCTGGGTCATATGGTACTTCTATGTTAAATGTTTTCAGTAAACCCAAAACTGTTCTCTACAGAGACTGTACCATTTTACATTACCATCAGCAATGGATTACACACTTGTTATTTTCTGACTTTTGGCCATAGTCCTCCAAATAGAGGTGAAATGGTATGGTTTTGTTTTCCATCTCCCTAATCACTAATGCCAATGAGCTCTGGTGGTACAATGGTTAAGGCATTTTGCTGCTAATCAATAGGTCAGTGGTTTGACCTCACCAGCCACTCCATGGAACAAAGATGAGGCAATCTCCTTCCATAAAGATTTATAGCCTTGCAAACCCTATGGTGGTTGCTATAAGATGGAATTAACTTTAGGGCAGTGAGTTTTACTTTGATTTAATGATTAATGCCAGAAGAACAAAGAAATCTCTCTTGGAAGGAGTACAGCTGAAATGGCAGATATCATTTCAAGTACTTTGGTCATGTTGTCAGAAGGGATCAGTCCACTGAGAAGAATATGCTAGATAAAGTAGAAGGTCAGCAAAAAAAGAGAAAGACCATCAACAGGATGTATTGATGCAGTGGCTGCAAGAATGAGCTCAAACATAGCAATGATTGTGAAGATGGTTCCAGGACCAGGCAGTGTTTCATTCTACTGTACATGGGGTCAATACCAGAAAGATGTTTACTTGTGTTTTATTGACTATGCAAAGGCATTTGATTGTGTGGATCATGACAAATTATGGATAACATTTTAAGAATGGGAATTCCTGAATATTTGATTGTATTCATGAGGAACCTGTACCTTGACCACGATGCTGTCATTCGAATGGAACAAGGGGACATCACATGGTTTAAAATCAAGAAGGGAGTGCGTCAGGGTTGTATCCTTGCTCAACACTTATTCAATCAATATGCTGAGCAAATAATCTGAGAACCTGGACTATATGAAGAAAAATGTAGCATCAGGATTGGAGAAAGAATCATTAACAACCCGAGACACGCAGACGGTACAACTTTGCTTGCTGAAAGTGAGGATGACTTGACGCACTTACTGATGAAAGGTGAAGAATACAGTATGCAGTATGGATTACGTCTCCATATAAAGAAAATAAAAATCCTCACAACTGGACCAATGAGCAGCATCACAATTAATGTAGAGACGATTGAGGTTATCAAAGAATTCAGGTTGCTTGGTTCTACAATCGATGCCAATGGAAGCAGTAGTCAGGACATTAGATGACATGTAGCATTGGGAAAGTCAACTGCAAAGGAACTGTTTCAAGTGCTGAGGAGCAAGGATGTCTCCTTGAGGACTAAAGTGTGCCTGACACAAGCCATGATATTTCCAATCACCTCATATGCATGTGAGAGCTGGACAATGAATAAGGAAGACTGAAAAAGAGTTGATGCTTTTGAGTTGTGGTGCTGTTGAAGAATGCTGAAAGTACCGTGGACTGCTAAAAGCACTAACAGATCTGTCCTGGAGGAAGTGCACCTGAAATGCTCCTTGGACATGAGAATGGCTAGACTTCGTCTCACCTATTTTGGTCATGTTGTCAGAAGGGACTATTCCCTGGAGAAGGATGTCATGCTTGGTAAGGTAGAGGGTCGACGAAAGAGGGGGAGGCCTTCAACAAGATGGATTGACATGGTGGCTGCAATGATGGGCTCAAGTATAGCAGGGATTGTGGAGCTGGCACAGGATCGGGCAGTGTTTTGTTCTGCTGTGAATGGGGTTGCTATGAGTCAGAGAAGACTCGATGGCACCTAACAACAACAACAACAACATAAACCACAAACAGAGAATAAATATTTTAGTTACAGAACTTCTTAATCGTGAAGAAGTCACGGCAATTGAGAAATAGAACAGACTGTTTCAAACTTGAGAAGAAAATTATATATCATGAGGAAACCTGAAAGAAAAATAATAAACCTTTGCACCAAATTAATAAGAGTATAGGCAAAAATATTTAGCAAATACTAAAATAATAGCAACAAAGGAGATGATAACATGATTCATAAACAAAATGAACCAGCAGAGAAAATTAAATGGAACAAAGAAATCAGCAACACCACACACACACACACACACAAAATAACAAAATGACATCAATAAATTCATGTTGTTATTGTTGTTATTTGCCATCGAGTCGGCCCCGACACCTAGCAACCTCTTCTTGGGTTTCCGCGGCAGTTATCACTACAGAAGTAGGATTGCCCAACCTTCCTTCCAAGAAGTGGCTGGTGGGTTTGAACCACCAGCCTCCTGGTTAGCAGTCAAGTGCCTTAGGCACTATGCTACCAGAGCTCCTCAATAAATTCATATTTGTCCATAATTACACTGAAACTAAATGGATTAAATGTACCACTCAAGAGATGGAGAGTTGCAGACCGGATAAGAAAATATTCTCATCAATATGCTGATTAACAAGAAACTCACCTTAGACATAGAGACAAAAATATACTAAAAATCAAAGTTTGGAAAAAGATATTATGAAACAAATGACAATCGAAAAAGAGTAGCGGTGGCAATATTAAGTTCTCATAAAATAGACTTTAAAACAAAAATGACTATAAGGGACAAGGAATGTCATTATATAATGATTAAAGGAATAATTGAGCAACAGGACATAACCCTAATTAATGTCTATGGTCCCTAATAAAGAGCCCAAATATGTAAATCAGACTTTAACAGAATTGAAAAGACAAATGGATGATTCCACAGTAATAGTAGGAGACTTTAATACACAATTTTGAATACAAATAGAACAACTGAAAAGGAACTCAACAAAGCAGAAGAACTAAACAATACAGTCACCCAACTTGACATTATAGACATCTACAGAGCACTTCACTCAACAACAGCACAATATACATTCTTTTCCACACACATGGAATATTTTGCAGGAGATACCATATGATAGGCCAGGAAGCAAGCATCAATAAATTTAAAAACACTGAAATACAGCAACACATCTTCTTAGATCACAATGCTATAAAATTAGAAATCAACAATAGGAAGACCAATAGAAAATCAACAAATACATGGAAATTGAGGAACATCCTTCACAAAAATGACTGAGTAATAAAAGAAATAAAAAATGAAATTAAAATAATTCCTTGAATCAAATGAGAATGAAAGCACAACATACCTAATTTTTTGGGACACAGCAAAAGCAGTGATAAGACAGCAACTTATAACAATAGAGGCACATATCCAAAAAGAAGAAAGAGCCACAATCAACACCTTAACCCAACATTTCCAACAATTAGAGAAAGAGTAGCAAAAGGAGCCTACCATAACCTAGAAAAGAAATAATATTTGAGCAAAAATAAATGAAGCAGAAAAAAGAAAGACAATAGAAAATATCAATAAGACTATAAGTAGGTTTTCTGAAAAGATGAATAAAATTGACAAACCTTTGGCAAACTTAACAAAGGAAAGGAAGGAGAAGATTCAAATGACACAAATAAGAGATGAAAGGGACAATGTCACAACAGAACCCACCAAAATAGAAAGAATAATATCAGGATACTAAGAAGAACTCTGGTAGCGTAGTACCTAAGGCACTTGACTGCTAACCAGAAGGCTGGTGGTTCAAACCCACCAGCCACTCCTCAGAAGGAAGATGGGGCAATCTACTTCCATAGTGATACTGCCTCGGAAACCCAAGGAGGGGTCGCTATGAGTCGGGTCCAACTCGACGGCACATAACAACAACAACAACAACAACAAGAACTGTACTCCATCAAATTTGAAAACCTAGAAGAAATGGACAGATTTCTAGAAAGACACTATTTACCTAAAGTAACACAGACCGAGATGGGAAATTTGAACAGACTCATAACAAAAGAAGAAGTTGAACAAGTCATAAAAATATTACCAGTAAACAAAGTCCTGGCCTAGATGGTTTCACTCCAGAATTCTACCAAGCATTTAGAGAAGAGCTGACACCAATACTACTCAAACTATTCCAGAACATGAAAAGGAAGAAAGCTTCTCAAATTCACTTAATGAAGCAAGCATAACCCTGAGAGCAAAACCAGGCAAAGATACCACTAGAAAGGAAAATTACAGACCAATATCTCTCATGAATATAGATACAAAAATCTTTTACAAAATCCTAGCCAATAGACTCCCATAGCATATCAAATAAATAACACATCATGACCAAGTGGGATTCATACCAGGTAACCAAGGATGGTTCAACATTAGAAAAACAATCAACATCCATCACATAGGTAAAATAAAGGAAAAAAAAAATCACATGCTCATACTAATAGATGTAGAAAAGGCATTTGAAAAAAGCCAACATCCATTCCTGATAAAAACTATCAGCAACATAGGAATAGAAGGGCAATTCCTCAACATAATAAAGGGCATATATGCAAAACGCACAGCCAATCTTACTTTCAATGGAGAGAGACTAAAACCATTCCCTTTGTGAACAAGATTGAGACAAGAATGCCCTCCATCACCACTTCTATTCAGTATTGTATTGGAAATGATAGCCAGGGCAATAAGGCCAGAAAGGGAAATCAGAGGCAGCCAAATTGGTAAGGAAGAAGTAAAACTATCCCTGTTTGTAGGAACTCTGGTGACATAGATAGTGCCTAATGCCCTTGACTGCTAACCAGAAGGCTGGCAGTTCAAACCCACCAGACACTCCTTGGAAGGAAGACTGGCTTCCTCGGAAAACCAGGTAGGGGTCTCTATGAGTCACAAATGACTCCATGGCAGTGAGTTTGTTTTTTGTTTGGTTTGGTTTGGTTTGGTTTGGTTATTTAGAAAACTCAAGAGACTCAGCAAGAAAATGATTGGAACTTATTAAAAGATTTAGCATAGTGACAGGGTACAAGATCAACATACAAAAATCAGTTGGAATTCTCTACACCAGCAAAGAGATCTCTGAAAAGGAAATAAGGAAATCAATAGCAGTTATAACAGCTACCAAAAAGATGAGATATTTAAGAATAAATCTTACCAGGAAAAAAAAAAAAAAGACCTATACAAAGAAAACTACAAAACATTACTTCAAGAAACTATAAGAGATCTACATAAATGAAAGAATACACCATGCTCATGGATAGGAAGATTGAACATTGTGAAAATGTCAATACCACACAAAACAATATATGTATTCAATGCAATCCCAATCCAGATTGCATCAACATTCTTTAAGGACATGGAAAAACCAATCACTAATTTTATATAAGAAAAAAAAGAGCCCTCGGATAAGCAAAACACTACTGAAGAATAAGAACAAAGTAGGAGGTCTAACACTCCCAGATCTCAAAACCTATTATATAGCCACAGTAGTCGAAACAGCCTGATATTGGTACAACAATAGACACATAGGCCAGTGGAACAGAATTGAGGACCCAGAAATAGATCCATCGAGTTACGATCAGGTGATCTTTGACAAAGGGCCAAAATCCATAAATCCATTCAATGGGGAAGAGGTAGTTTCCTTAACAAATGGTGCTATCAAAACTGGATATCTATTTGCACAAAAATGAAACAAGATCTGTCCCTCACACTACACAAAAACTAAGTCCAGATGGATTGAACACTTAAATGTGAACCTTAAATCTATAAAGTATCAAAGAAAAAATAGGAGAAAACTTAGGGGCTGTATGTTACGGCATAACTAGACTATCAAACACAACCCCAGGTGCTCAAACAGCAGGAGATAAACTAGATGAATGGGACCTTATAAACACTAAATTCTTATATGCTTTCAAAGACTTCTTGAAAAGATTGAAAAGAAAACCTAGAGATTTGGAAATAAATATTCAGCAATGACAAATCTGACAAGAGACTTACCTCTAAAATTTATAGAAAACTCCAATACATCAACAACAAAAAGAAAAACTACACAATTAAAAAATAAGCAGAAGACATGAACAGGCACTTCACCGAAGAAGATATTCAGGCAGCTAACAAACACTTAAAGAAATGTTCTCGATCATTAGCCATTAAAACCGAACTCAGTGCTGTCAATTCAATTTCAATCCATAGCGACCCCTCCTTGGGTTTCCGAGGTGGTAACACTACGGAAGTAGATTGCACAACCTTCCTTCTGAGGAGTGGCTAGTAGGTTTGAAAGGCCAGCCTTCTGGTTAACAGTCAAATACCTTAGGCACTACACCACCAAAACCATTAGAGAGATGCAAATCAAAACAACCAAGAGATACCACCTCATCCCAGCATTAATAGCAATGTTCAACAAGACAGATAATAAATGCTGGTGAGGATGTTGAGAAATTGGGACTTTCGTACACTGCTGGTGAGACTATAAAGTAATATAAGCAAAAACTGTAGCAATAAAGAATGAGATTGAGTTTCATCATCTGAGATCCTATAATCTACAAAACACCACATAACATGGATGGTCTTGGAAGACATTATGCTGAGTGAAGGAAGTCTATCATAGAAGTACAAATATTCTATAGTTCATTATTGTAAAAAGTCAAGGAAAGTTTTATATGTAACAGGAAAATTTCTTTGTTGGTTATCAGAGATGGGAGGGGAGGGGAGGAAAAATTCCTAGATAGGTCGAAAAAAGATACATATATGTATATATGTATGTGTGTGTGTGTGTGTATATATATATGTGTGTGTATATATATGTGTATATATGTGTGTGTGTATATGTATATGTATGTATGTATGTATATGTGTGTGTGTGTGTGTGTGTTTAGGAGCTCTGGTAGCATAGTGCCTAAGGCACTTGACTGCTAACCAGAATGCTGGGGGTTCAAACCCACCAGCCACTCCTCGGAAGGAAGGTTGGGCAATCTACTTCCGTAGTGATACCACCTTGGAAACTGAAGGAGGGGTCATTATGAGTCAGATCT
>NW_006922665.1:245416-247165 GCF_000298275.1 Orycteropus afer afer
ATGTAACATAGCATAATATATATATATATAACAAGGGGTAGGACGGAGGGGGAAAATGGAAGCTTTTGTTTGTGGGGCATTGAGTTTATGCTAATCGCGTTGGAATATTTTGGAAAAGGATAGCAATAATGGTGGCACAACATGAAAAATGTCATCTATGTCCCTGAGCTATAAATGTGGAAGTTGCTATGTTGACAAATCTCTTGTTGTCTAAGTTTCCATGACAACAAAATTAGAAAAAAATAATAGTAACTGTTCAATGGATAAATAATGATACTACATTGTGAGATATATAGCATATACAAAAGTAAAACCAAAAAACAAAACAAATCCATTGACATTAAGTCAATTCAGACTCATAGCAACCATATAAGAGAGGGTTAAACTGTCTCATCAGTTTTCCAAGGCTATAAATCTTTATGGAAGCAGACTACTCATCTTTTCCCATGGAGTGGCTGTAAATATAATAGCAATAATAGTAAAAGATGGTGAAGCAGTAAATACCTATAGGGTCCTTATATTTTATAGTTAATCATAAAACAGTAAATCCAATAAGACTATGATATGCATGCTTAGTTGAAATCTTAGATAAAACAGTAAAAATACAAAGATATATGGATGAAAACAATCAAGGAATTTCAGTGGAATGGGACACAGGGTAGAAGTAAAAGACGAACAAAAACAGATGAAAATAAAAAGACAAATACAAAAATGGTAGATCTAATATATATATATATGTGTGTGTGTGTGTGTGTGTGTGTGTGTTTATATGTGTGTGTGTATATATATATATATATATATTTGTTCGTGTTAGGTGTCGTCAAGTCATCTCTGACTCATAAAGACCTCTCCTTGGGTTTCCAGTGTGGTATCTCTACGGAAGTAGATGGCCCAATCTTCCTTCCGAGGAGTTGCTGCGTGTATATATCCTAAATTCGCTACTAATGAGTTGAATTCCAACTCATACTAACTCAATAAGACAGGGTAGAACTGCCCCATAATGTTTCCAAGGCTGCAAATCTTTAGATAAGTAGACTGCCACATAATTTACGTGCTCATCAACCGAGGAATGGATAAACAAACTATGGTACACACACACACAATGGAATATTATGTGACCCTAAAGAATGATGTAGAATCTGCAAAATAGCATGTAACATGGATCAACATGGAGGACATTATGCTGAGTGAAATAAGTCAATCACAGAAGGACAAATATTGTATTGGTCCACTACTGTAAAGTTTTATACATGGAAGGAAATTTTCTTTGTTGGTTACCAGGGATGGGAGTGGAGGGGAAGCTAAAAACCTAGATAGGTTGATTAAAAAAAAAAAAATCTATGTATCTATCTATTTAGAAACCAAAGATTATTAGTGATTACCAGGGGTAGGAGAGAGGGGGAAAGAGGAAGCTTTTGTTTGCAGGACACTGAGTTTATGCTAATTTTTTGAAAATAATAGCAATAATGGTGGCAAAACATGAAAAATTCATCAATGTCCCTGAGGTATAAATGGGAAAGTTATTATATTGGCAGATTTCTTGTGTCTGTTTTCACCACAATAAAAGTAAATAAATAAATAAGAAAGACTGTCACACCTTTCTTCTGTGGAGTGCATGATGTGTTGGAACTGCTAATCTTCCAGTTAGCAGCCAAGTGTTAACCAGTGTGCCTATAGGCCTCCTTATGTATAATATGAACAATATATGTTATATCTATTATATATATAATATATATTATACATATGCAT
>NW_006922665.1:248001-253659 GCF_000298275.1 Orycteropus afer afer
CATTAATTCAAGTCCATTGTAAGTCCCAAGGTCGGCAGAACATAGCAGGCTGCTGAGCAATGACACAGCTACATGCAAGGTCCAAGCATGCCATAGGCTAGAGACTATCCCCAAGGCTTCTCCTTATATACAGGAAGCAGACCATTTCCCAAAGGCAGCTACTCAGCTGCTTGTGGTAGATCTCAGCATGGAGTTGATTGCCAGTCTTATCATGGGGAATAACTACCACAAGCTGCCCAGCCACTCAACCGGGCCCAGCCAAGTTGACACACAAACATAACTAACACAAGGACATTGAAGACATTTTTCATGTTTTGCCACCATTATTGCTATCATTTAAAAAAAATATTCTACCACCATTAGCATAGTTCATATAATATTACAAAGATCTTTTGAGATGATAAAAAAGGATCAATATGATGTCTCCAAAAGATATATTTCAAACATAAACTATAGATACAATGGAACTGAAAGGATGCACAGAGTTATAACAATGAACATAAGAAATCCTGGTGAGACCATTTCAATACTAGACAAGGGCACTTAAAGGCATCAAGAGTTGGAGTATTACCAAATATAAAAAGGGACATTTCATAATGATAAAAGGGGTAGTTCATTAAGAAGATAGAAAATCTTAAATATGTATGAATCTAATAACTGAGCATTGAAATACATGGATCAAAAATTGACAGGAATTAAGGAAAAATAAATGAAGAATCATACTTGGTGTGGTAAACAGTATACTGACCCTCTAAAGATACCTATATCTTAATGTCCTTAACATGTGAATATGTCACCATATATGGCCCACGGGACTTTTCAGACATCATTAAGGTTATGGACTTTGAGACAGGAATATTATCTTGAATTAGTCAGGTAGGCTAAATATATTCACATTTGTATTTAAAAGTGGAGAACTTTCCCTGGTTGCGGTCAGAGAGAGTTTTGATTATATAAGAAGGATCAGAGAAACCAGACATGAGAAGGTTTCAACAAACTGTTACTATGAAGATGGAAAATGGTGGCCTCTAGAAGTGGGAAAAGAGAAGGAAATGGATTTTTCCCCTAGAGCTTCTAGAAGGGAATGTAGTCCTGCTGACACTGATTTTAACCCAGTGAGACTCATGTTGTGCTTCTGACTTATGGAACTGCAAAAAAGAAATTTAAGTTATTTTAAGCCACTAAGTTACTATAATTTGTTAACGATTGTTGTTGTTGTTGTTAGATGTTGTTGACTCATTTCCGACTTACAGTGACCCTATATACAACACAATGAAACACTGCCTGGTCCTACGTCATCCTCAAAATCTTTGCTATGCTTGTGCCCATAATTGCAGCCACTGTGTCTACCCACATCGCTGAGGGTCTACCCCTTTGATGCTGACCCTCTACTTTACCGATCATGATATCTTCTTTATGAATTGATCCCTTCTAACAATATAACCAAAGTATGTGAGACCAAGTCTGGCCATTCTCACTTCTAAGGAGCATTTGGCTGTACTTCTTTCAAGACAGATTTGTTTATTCTTCTGGCAATCCATGGTATTTTAAATATTCTTGTAATTTTGTTACAGTAGCAAAAGAAATGTAGCATCATTTATGATTTTAACATCAGTTTCTCAATAACCAATACATCAACTTGATAAAAATTTAGTAAATTCATAATACACAAAATATTACAGCTTCACCTATAAATTTAGTATGAATAAACATTAAAAAATAGTTAATACTGGCCACAGCTTTTTAATATATATTCAACATTTTAACATGCATCTGGAGTAAGTGTTTGTTGATTTTCAGATTATGGCAGTCACTCCTTTAGGAGATACAGAAAAAGAAGAAAACATACAATATAAATTCAAGTGTATAATAACTAGAGAATTTAAAAATTACATGTACAATTTTCCAGACCAGACAAGGTACTGTAAACTCATTTCTCTTCTTTTCTGTTAATTACATCTATCCTGGGAACAAGGCAAAAAGCAACCACAGAAGGACAGTGTAATGTCAAAAGAAGAAAATGAACTGGCTAGGGACTACAAGACTGGAAAACAACATAATGACTGGTATCTTATGAAATCTCACCAATTGACAAAAGATTACCCAAGACAGATATTTTCTTATCCACATGCTAGGAGATGATGACATTCAACATAAGCTCACTTTTCTCCTGGGTTGAACAGAAATCTCACCAATGATGCCAAGATAAGATCAAGCAGCCAGAAGTGCTTTCTGTTGGCACATGCCTGAGATTCCTCTCAACTTTTTAGAGAAGATGGCCAATCCCACCCCCCAAAAAACCAACAGGATCTGTAAGCTATAAGTTATGAAACACTGATTTAAAAAACCAAAGATTATTTAAATAAATGGAAACATTAAACCATGTACAAAAATTGGAAGACTCAAAATAAACAGTCAAGATATCATTTCTCCTGAAATTCATCTGTAGGATCAATGAAAATTCTTTAAAAAAATCACCAGACTTTTGAATATTGTTGTTGTTTGGTGCCATCAAGTCATCTCCTACTCATAGCAACCTTATGTACAGCAGAATGAAACACTGCCAAGTCCTGTGCCACCTCCACAATCCTTGCTATACCTGAGCCCATCATTGTAGCCACTGTGTCAATCCATCTTGTTGAGGGCTTTCCCCTTTTTCATTGAACCTCCACTTTACCAAGCATGATATCCTTCCCAGGGAATGGTGCCTTCTGAAAACACAACCAAAGTAGGTGAGATGAAGTCTGGTCATTCTCACTTCCAAAGGAACATTCTGGCTGCACTTCTTCTAGGACAGATTTGTTAGTTCTTTTAGCAGTCCATAATATTTTCAGCACTCTTCACCAACACCACAACTCAAAAGCATTGACTCTTCTTCGATCTTCCTTATTCATCACCCAGCTCTCACATGCATATGAGATGATTGAAAATACCATGGCTTGTGTCAGGCACACCTTAGTCTTCAAGTAGATATCTTTGCTCTTCAGCACTTGAAAGAGATATTTTGTAGTAGATTTGCCCAGTGCTATACAGCACAGTGCCTGAGGCACTTGACTGCTTACCAGAAGGCTGGCAGTTCAAACCCACCAGTCACTCCTTGGAAGGAAGGTTGGGCAATCTACTTCCATAGTGATACTGCCTTGGAAACCCAAGGAAGGGTCGCTATGAGTTGGGTCCAACAAAATGACACAAAACAACAACAACATACGGTGCCTGCTATCTTGATTGCTGCTTCCATTGGTGTTGACTGTATAACCAATAATATGAAGTCTTTAACAACTTCAATCTTTTCTCCATTTACCATGATGTTGCTTATTGGTCCAGTTGTGAGGACTTTTGTTTTCTTTATATTGAGATGTAATCCATACTGCAGACTGTAGTGTTCAATCTTCATCAGTAAGTGCTTCAAGTCATCCTCACTTTCAGCAAGCAAAGTTGTGTCATCAGTGTATCGCAAGTTGTCAATGAGTCTTCTTCCAATCTTGATGCCACATTCTTCTTCATATACTCCTGCTTCTCAGGTTATTTGCTTAGTGTACAAATTGAATAAGTATGGTTTTTGGATAGATACAGACAAAGTGATTTTTTAATTTATATTGAAAACTCAAATGGTAGAATGATTAAACCAATCTTGAAAATTAAGAATAAAATGATAAGAATTACTATGACATTAAGATTCACTATATAGCTACAGTAATTAAGATAGTATGTTACTACCAGAGGGATAAACATATAACCAATGGAACAAAATACAGAATGAGAATCAACTATGGACAGTTGACTTTTGTCAATGGGTCAGAATCCATTGAGTGGGGGAAGAAACAGTTTCTTTAATATATGGTACTTGCAAAACCAGATATCCATTTGCAGAAAAACAAAATAAAATCCATACCCCTCATCATACAAAAAAATTAATATCAAGATGGATCAAAGACCTAAATATATAACCTAAAACTATAAAAATCATGAAAGAACAAATAAGGGGAACCTGTTGTTGTTATGTTCCGTCGAGTCAGACCCAACTCATAGTGACCCCTCCTTGGGTTTCCGAGGCAGTATCACTACGGGAGTAGATTGCCCCATCTTCCTTCTGAGGAGTGGCTGGTGGGTTTGAACTGCCAGCCTTATGGTTAGCAGTCAAGCGCCTTAGGCACTATGCTACCAGAGTTCCTAGGGGGAACCTAGAGGCCCTTATTTATGGCATGGTCCATTAACCATAACTAAAAACTCAAAAAGAGCAGAAGATAAACTAGACCACTGAGAATTCCTAAAAATTAAGTACTTATGTGCATCAAAATCTTCTTCAAAAGAGTAAAAAGAGAACCTATAGACTGGGCAAAAAATTTTGAGTATGATATGTCTGACAAGAGACTAACCTCCAAAATTTAAAATAGAAAACTTCAACACCTCAACAATAAAAAAGATAAACAATCCAGTTAAAAAATGGGCAAAGGACATAAGCAGACACTTCATCAAAGAAGACATACAGGCAGCTAATAAAAGACATGAATAAATTCACACAGTCATAGTCATTAAACCAAAAAACACCAAACTCACTGCCATTGAGTCAGACCCAACCCATAGCGACCCCTCCTTGGGTTTCCGAGGCAATATCACTATGGAAGTAGGTTGCCTAACTTTATTTCCGAGGTGGCTAGTGGGTTTGAAACGCCAGCCTTCTGGTTAGCACTCAAATGCCACCTGATGCAAATGAAAACAACAATGAGATATCATCTCATCCCAGCAATAATAACAAAGTTCAGTAAGATAGAAAACAATAAATGCTGCTGAGGGTGTGGAAAGATTGGAATTCTCATACATTGCTTGTGGGACAATAAAATGGTACAATTACTGTGGAAAATGGTACAACACTTCATTTAAAAAGTTGGAAATATATATTTGATCCAGCAACCCCATTATTCAGGATATATCCTAGAGAAATAAGATCTGGGGCACAAACAGATATATGTACACCCACATTCACTGCAGCATTAGTCACAATAGTAAAAAGATGGAAACAATTTATCCATTAATGGATGAATGAATAAATAAATTGTGGTGCGTACACACAGTGGAATACTACATAAATTTAAAGAATAACAAATGAATCTACAAAACATCTCACAACATGGATGAACCTTGAGGACATCATGCTGACTGAAGTAAGTTAATAACAAAAGGACAAATATTATATAAGACCACAATTATAAAACATCACAAAAATGTCTTCACACAAAAAGAAACATTCTTTGATGGGTATCAGGGAAGCAATGTAGCAGGAGGGAAAATAACTAACTAGATGATAGACACATGTTAATTTTAGTGAAGGGAAAGACAATATGCAAAATGGCAGAAGTCAGCACAAAATAACCAAGGCAAAGGAAGACACTGAGATTTACTCAAAAGTAAAAGGCAACAGTGGAAAATGCAATTACATATACAATCCTGCAGCAATATTAATAACAAACAATAATTTACAAGTGGATACATAAGTAGATATGTAAAATGAAAAGGCGTTGATGGCATATTGAAGTACAACCACGTGCATACATATGTTTGGCAGTAGATTGTATATATATATATATATATATTTGTTGTTGTTATTTGCCCTTGAGTCAGCCCCGACTCATAGCGACCCCTCCTTGGGTTTCCGAGGCA
>NW_006922665.1:254084-261931 GCF_000298275.1 Orycteropus afer afer
AGTACACAAAGTCAATGCTCTACATCCTACTTTGGTGAGTAGCTACTAGGGTCTTAAAAGTTGGCAATACAACTATTGTTATCTTCCATCTGGAGCAAAGAAGAGTGATGAAAACCACAGATTCAAGGAAACAGTTTGTCCAAAACACGAATGGATGCCATGAAGCACTGTTTCCACAAGCCTGAGACCAGAAGATCTAGATGGTACCTTGTGTTAGATGGGGTTCTCTAGAGAAACAAAACCAGTAAAGTATATATATATATATAGAGAGAGAAAGATAAATTGACTCCAACGAATGATGAATCCAAGATCTTCAGGCCAAATGGTAGATTGTTCGCTCACAGACAGTTGTAGACAGAATCCTGATCCACGGAAGTGTCTCTTTTCCCAGGATGTCCAGAAATACACTTGGAGCAGGCCACACATCTAGGGAAAATCCCCTTCAATGGATTGGCTGCTCAAAACATATACTTCTGATCCCATCATTGGAAAAACCCACATCACAATTGCCCAACCCACACAGAACTGTGTTCCAGCCAAGTTGACACATAGCTCCAACTATCAGTCCACCCCTTGTCAATTTGTCAGTTGTACACATCTTCTTAACTGTATATAACCTCTAAATAAGGACAACTATAAAGTCATATCTGTGCATAACATGATACGCTAACACACATACAACTGAAACACATTAACCTTATTTACATTTCACAGTTCATAGTAGAAGGAAACAAAAATATTTGATGCACATATACAACGAAGAAATATAACAATCACAGTCCTCATTTCTGCAACTGGTCACATGATCATAGTTGATATTCAGAACTACCTTCCTCTACCACCCATTCTGTATTTCCTTTGCCCTCAGCAAGCACCTCAGCTGGTCATGCTTCTTTGCCTGGTGGGATGACCCAAACCTTCATTCCTGAAGGGTCTGGGCCATTAGCAGTCATATCAGATTTGGGTTGTTGTAATTTTCCATTGACTTTAATCACAGGGCATGGTAGTACTAAGAGACGTCCTAAAGAATCTCCTGTATTCCAGACATATTCTTCTCTACCTCCGTTATGTAATGTCAATCCAATTTCCCATTGGTCATCAGGATCTATCACACCAGATAGTACAGTAATGCCCATTTTTGTCTGTTGATCCAGAGGCATGAGGAAGCCAAAATGACTGGGTGGTATTCTGAATTTCCAGTTCAATGCAATCAGTATGTGTCTCCAGGTAGGAGTGTTCCTGATCTTCCTGACTATCTGCCCATATGTCCCCATTCCTGGTTTCACAATCTCATTTTTTTCCCAATCAATGCCCTCACTTTAACTTCAGACATCATTCTGGGTTGGTAATTTAATTGGGATTGTAATTCAGCCACCCTTACAATAAGACTCTGGGTTTGGTTTTTGGCAATATCAGCTCTGTTACTAGAAGAAATAAGGCTTTCTTTCAGAGAACAACTGGAAACATTGAGGTCTTTTATGTTGCTCTTAAGCTGTGACTCAACAGCCCTGAGCTCATCTTGCTCTTTCACCATTTTGTCTAGTGTAAGTAGGACCAACCAACCAGCTTCCTTATACTCCTCATGCTGACAAAATTACAAAAAAGTATCAAATATGTGATCTCCCAGAGCCTCCCTTCTCAAAAGTACTTGATCTATTGGTGGTGCTATTTTTCATATTAATGTTGCCACCTTACACCACAGATTAACAGGGCCCTCTTTACTAATGGAGGCAGGGTCATCAATGCCTTAATGACTAATCAAATTGGAGAAACAATTTAGGATGCCCATCCTTATGATTTTGTCTCTCTAGAACCACTCTCAGTACCAAATGTGTTAGACTGGGTTCTCTAGAGAAACAAAGCAGTAAAGTATACAGAGAGAGAGACAGAGAAATTTATCTTAGGAAAATGGCTCACACACTTATTGAAGATGGCAAGTCCCAAGTTCTCAGACCAAACGTTAAGCTGGAGGCTTTTCCCAACTCACACTCCTGCAGGGGCTGAGGAGCTCAAGGTTGGCAGGCAGTATACTGGCTGTTGACTCCAATGAATGATGAATCCAAGATCTTCAGGCTGAATGCTGTATTGTTCGTTCACAGACAGTTGTAGGCAGAATCCCAATCCACAAAAGAGTGTCTCTTTTCCCAGGATGTCAACAAATACACTGGAAGCATGTCATACCCTTGGGGAAACTCCCCTTCAATGGACTGGCTGCTCAAAATATATACATCTGATCCCATCATAGGAACAACCCACATCACAATTGCCCAAACCACACAGAACTGTGGTCCAGCCAAGTTGACACACAGCTCCAACTATCACATACTTATCTAACACAACTGACTGCGCTGAGCAGGATAACAAAAGAAGCTCTCAGACAGAATGAGAGAAAAAATGTGGAACAAAATTCTAGTCTGACAGACTAGAGGAACTCCTAAGACTGTGGTCCTTATACACTCTTGAAACTCAAAACTCTAGGAGACCCCTTTACAGCTAAAGAATATGAAGGCCTATAAGATGAACAATTACACCCATGAAGAATGTGCTTCTGAGAACAATCAACTATATGAGATCAAAAGGAAAACATTTGACTAAAAGTAAAATTCAGAAGGCACAAAGGAGAGGAAAGCTGGGCAAATGCAAACAGAGAACCCAGAGGAGAAATAGGGAGAATGATAACATGTTGGAGATTGCAATCAAAGTCTCACATACACACACACACACACACACACACACAAAACTGCATAAATTGTCAAATGAGAAAATTTGCTTTGTAACCTTTCACCTAAACCATAAAATGTTAAAAAAAAAAAAGTTCAATTTCTAAAAGAAAAAGTAATCCACCCACACAGGTATGTTCAACTTAATTGTTTTATAAAATTTCAAAAGGAATTAACTTAAGGCAGAAAAGATTTCCTTTTCAATAAATATAGTCAAAGTAATTGGATGTCCACAGGCAAAAAATAAAAGACCTTGACTTAAACTTCATAACTTATACAAAAATTAAATCAAAAATGATACTGGAACTAACTGTAAAAATGTAAAAGTATAAAAATGTAGAAAATAGACACAAAAGATCATATCCTTGTGAATTATGTCTAGGTGAAGGGTTCTGAGTCCTGACATCAAAAGAACAATCAACAGAGGAAAAAACAGATTGACATAAAAACTGAAAACATTTGCTCTGTGAAAGATTCTCTTAAGAGAATGAATAAAGAATTCAAAACTGGTAAAAAAAAAAAAACATATTTCCAAATCATATTTCAGATAAAGCACTAATATCTAAGATACATAAAGAGATTTCAACAATAAATTTGAAAACAATTAGGAAATGGGCTAAAGATGAGGGCAGACATTTCACTGAAGAGGATAGGCAGATGGCAAAGGAGGACATGAAAATGTGTTTATCATCCTTTTCCATTTGTAAAACACAAATTAAACTCACAATGTACTATTACTATGTTGTTGTTGTTGTTATGTGCTGTCGAGTTGGACCCAACTCATAGCGACCCCTCCTTGGGTTTCCGAGGCAGATTGCTCCATCTTCCTTTCGAGGAGTAGCTGGTGGGTTTGAACTGCCAGCCTTCTGGTTAGCAGTCAAGTGCCTTAGCCACTAGTACACACCTATCAAAATGATCATTTTTAAAATATGACAATGCCAATATCTGTGATGTTGTGAAGAAACTGGATCTCTGATACATTTTTGTTGGGAATTCAAAACAGTAAATCCACTCTGTAAAATAATCAGGTAGTTTCTTACAAACTAAACATGCAATGTCCATATTATCCAGAGAAATGAAATTTGTGTTTACATCAGTAACCTGCTCATGAATGGGCGTACTAGCTTTCTTTGTAATAACCATAAACTTGTAACAATCCAGATATCCTTCAATGGATGAATGATTAGATAAACCATGGTCCAGACGTACTATAGAATAGTGCTCAACAATAAACAACAAACTTGATACAAACAGGAACTTGGATGGATGCCAAGGGTATTATGCTGAATGAAACAAGCCAACTCCAAAGGTTACTTACTGTATGATAATATGTATATGCTATTTTTGAAATAACTAATGTGTAGAGTTACATACATAAATTTGATGTATCATATCAATGTCAATTTCCAGGTTATGATATTGTATTCTAATTGTTCAAGAGGTAATCATTGGGGGCAAGTGGGTAATGGGTATATAAGATCTCTTGGTTTTATTTCTTAAAACTACATTTTAAAAAGTTTAAAGTTAATAAAATGGATGTACAAGAAGAATATTATATAAAATTAAAATATAAGTGTAGCTATAACATGTGATTTGACCACAGTGAGTGGATTTAGTCAAGAAAGTATATTAGAAGTAAGTTTTGAGAAAGGCCATATTGAAAATTAAAAAGTGGAGTTAAGTGGAGAGGGGATATGTGCTTCAATGGACAAGATTCAAATAATGGAGATGAACATGTGTTAAGAGAGGCACAAAGCATATGGAAGACATTATTTTTTCTTCTAATAGCTATCACTCATGGCTAGCAAAGTTAACAGAGGTTGCTGAAAACTACAGAGCATAGGTAACATTGAAATGTCCATCTAAACCACAGTCATTCCTTTCACAGAATTCCTTGCTTAAAATCATATTGAGGAAGTTTATATTGGGTGTTTTTTAATAATCAGTGTATGTACCTAGCGTGATGCTCTGGGCAGAACTGAAGGGATATTTTTCAGGTAAAAACAAAAACCAAACTCACTGCCGTCAAGTAAAATCCTACTCATAGCGACCCCTCCTTGGGTTTCCGAGGTAGTATCACTATGAAAGTAGATGGCACAACCTTCCTTCCAAGGAGTGCCTTGTGGGTTTGAGCCACCAGCCTTCTGGTTAGCAGTCACATACCTTAGGCACTACACCACCAGAGCTCCGAAACAAGTATAGCTAATATAAATTTGTTTTTCATAGTTAGGAGAAGGATTATTTCTCTTTATTTTCTATCATTCAACAAAATATTTTATAATTGTAAATGAGGCACTTGAATGAAGGAAAAGGGATAGATAGTTGACATTTTCCACCCTAAATTTTTTCATGGCTGATGCTAATTTTAAGAAGTATCATTCAAAATTTCTTCTTGAAATATTACTTTGAAAGTCAAATCAAAATCTTATCATTTGAATATCAATCACTTTGAACTTAAGTCCTAGATTTTCAAATAACTTGTTGAGAATGTTAAGATTATTCTGTTATAATTGTATTTTTTTAAGAAAATAAAACAATAAAATACAGTATACATAAAAGGGGATGCATAGCTGAAAAATGGGAGCTCTGGTGGCATAATGCCTAAGGGATGTGACTGCTAAGCAGAAGGCTGGCGGTTTAAATCCACCAGCCACTCCTCAGAAGGAAGGTTGGGCAATCTACTTCCGTAGTAATACCACCTTGGAAATCCAAGAAGGGGTCACTATGAATAACATCCGACTCGAGGGCAGTGAGTTTGGTTTGGTTTGGTACTTGTTTCATCAAAAATATATTGCACCAATGATGTCCTAAATAAATTGCTTATTCTTTCTTTTTTCATATATTTATACATTTTCAATGTGAATAAAGACTACAAATGAAAATTTAAGTGCAACCCTTTGAAAATCCTGCTTCATTATTCACTCTCATTGTTTATGATCTTTTTAGCACTAAATAATATGAAAATTACACACACACACACACAGGTATATTCATATATGTATAATTGTATGATTGTACCTAGTCTTGGTCTAACTAGAACATTATTTACTGAGCCATAAATGTAAAAATTAACATATCAATATCTCTTTTTCCATGAATAGATTGCTTTTATAATGAACCTAAACTGATTCATATTCATCTTTGCTCACTGCTGCAATTTGAAAATGCAGTTACAATTACCAAACTGTATATTCTTCTTTTCTATTTCTTATTGGCTGGTTCAGAAGATCATACAGTTTTCTTCTTAAAACTCATTTGGTGTACAACAATCATTTAACTGTCAAAGCATTTTTAATATTCTATGTAAAAAGAAAGAATGAAATCAAAATTTCACATCATGTGTGTGTATGTATAAAAAGATAATGACTTAGGATGTAATAGCCTTTATAGGTCTGTTGAAACTGTTTCATATTTATGTCTACATTATCACAAATTCAAGAGACATGAAGATTATAGAATGTCCAGTGATTAAATTTTTAGTTAATTTACCCTACATAAAATAGGAATGCTGTTGCTGGAGAATTCAAACTATGAAGTAGGAATGAATTTTTGTTTTCTCTTACTTAACAGTATAGTATAAAGCATCTTGACAAATAACATTGTTTCTCTGTTAGAATGCTAATGAAACAGAAATGGTTAATATAAAATTGACTTTGCCTGTGTCATCATATTCTCAATAGCACTGAGTAAATATACATCTTTTTTAAACTTCTAATGTTTATAATATTTTTATAAAGTAGACAAGAGAGAACAATTTTCATTTCTGAGCAAGTGAAACCCAAGCAAAGAGGTATTATGTGGTCTGTCTAGAGATTGACAGAAAGAAGTGGCCAAATTATTAATGCTAAAATTGTATTCTCTTTAAGTATAGCTAGAATATATGCATACATATTGGACAGCAATTAAACTTAACACTTGGATTAGATTTCTGTTTATATGCTTTACTTTTGTCTGTCTTAACAGGACATGGATCAGATTAAATCGTATCTGTAGTACATTTGTATTATTTTGGTGTAACAAATGCTGTAAAGATTAAATGAACATTTGTAGCAGAAGTGTTAACAAAGTGCCTCTTACATTGTAAGTATTTTATAAGTATTAGTTCTTATAATTTATTTTTAAAACCTAATTTTTACTTTAGAAGCAGATATAATATCTTTAGCATGAAATAACCCTTGAATTCCTAAATAATAAATTTACATACTAGAGATATCAAGGTTAGTATTTTTAGTCTAAATTCTGTATTTGCATTACATATGAAGGTTTTCAGGTTTTTTTTTTTTTTTTTAATCTTTACTAGGAGACCAGGAACATCAACTGATTATAGGATCTCAGATGATGAAACTCAATCTCATTCTTTACAGTTTTGAAGTCTGTTGTTCTAATGAGGCTCTTCCCACCTGCTTAGAGAATTATGAGACAGATAACATGTTTCAAATCCATATAGACTGAAAGTTAATATTGTATACTATATATTGTTTTTCTTTCTAAGACTTTCTTCATTGAGCCTTGTATTTTCCCCACATAAAATCTCTCTCTTTCTCCTTCGTTTTCACCTTCCTGTTTCTAAAGCATGCCCTCACTGTTTCAGACTTTTGTGCCACTTACAAGAAAATGCAAAGTCTCCTTAGGAGAAAGCACCATGTCTATATGTCTTCAGAGTTTAGCTTTCTGTTTCTAAACCTGAAGAGTGGGGTAAAATGTAAAGACCATTATTACAGTGATTGTGCCCTTATTATAAGAATGTTTATGAAGATCTGCTTTAAAATATCTAGCTGCCTAAAAGTGGGGACTTGCAAGCCTCACTCTTCAATTAGTCATTTCAACCCACACAAATTCCAGATATCCAAACACAAATTGTCCTTGGTGTCATTTTTCCATATTTCTTTACTCTTTAAGTAGAGAACATTTTTCTTTACTTAAACATTTTTCCATGTTTCTTTACTCTTTAAGGTGCAGGGATACAGTTCAGGTTTGTTTCAATTACATTCCTTAAGTCTTCAAGATCTTGTGCTAACCTTTATTCTATGTTAATTCACCACCTTCAATTGTGTTTGATTTCTTAGCCTATGTTTTCAACAAAACTATGCTCCTAGTGTAGAAGACTTTTCTTGTTCATACATTTGT
>NW_006922665.1:262569-263358 GCF_000298275.1 Orycteropus afer afer
TTTTGGGTAGTTCAGTGTTAGAATTCTCACCTTCTATCTGGATGAATCAGGTTTGATTCCTAGTCATTGCACCCCATGTATAGCCACTAGTCATCGCTCAGTGTATGGTTGCATGTTGCTATGATGCTGAAAAAGTTTAAGTGAAATTCTAGAGTAATACACACTAGGAAGAAAGGTGTGGCAATCTACTTCAGAAAGTCAGCCAGAAAACCCTACGGATCACTAAGGTCCAATCCTGTTGTGCACAGGGTCACCAGGAGTCAAGGGTTGATGCTAGAAAAGTCAACAACAATGTTATAAAATATTTTTGAAATATTAATTTTAAATTTGAGCCATATTACAATTGAGGAGATGTGTCATTTTACAAACCTTCAATTTTGCTTTCCATCTGATTCTTTTAGTGAAATAGCAACATATCCATGACTTTCACCTCATTCCTTGCCCATTTATTCTCCAAAATGTCTAGTTTCCTAAAAGACTAGTTAGAATAGTAAATAGAATAAAATAATTCCCAATTGTAAAATTTATTAGCAACTCTTTATGATTTATTTTAATAGAAACCTCACTTTTAGTAGGCAACCTCTCAACCACCATATTTACAGACTTCAAAGGAAAATACATGGGGCAAAATATCTCCACATACTGGGAAACAGGTGAGGAGAGACAACGCAGGGACGCCAGAGTAGCAGGCCAGAAGAGCAGGAGAAAGGGGATAAAAGCCTTGAACCCAGACAGAAGAGCAGTCAGCTCCAGGGATACAGGTGAGGAGAGACAACTCAGGGACGCCTG
>NW_006922665.1:267639-269442 GCF_000298275.1 Orycteropus afer afer
AAACCTTCACGTCAAAATAAAAAGGAGGGTCAGCATAAATATTTAGCAAATACTAAAACAATAGCAATGAAGGAAGCGATAACACGATTCATAAACAAAATAAGCTCAGCATAGAAAATTATATGGAACAAAGAAATCGATACCACGAAAAAGCACATACCAAAATTGCAGCAACAAATTCATATTTGCCGATAATTACATATCTGGCAAGGGACTTATCTCTAAGATTTATAGTGGAAGAATGGATGACCAAACTATAGTACATACACACAATGGAATGCTATGCAGCACTAAAGAATAATGTAGAGTCTGCAAAACACTTCATAAGATGGATGAAATTGGAGGACATTATGCTGAGTGAAATAAGTCAATCACAGAAGGACAAATACAGTATTAGTTCTTTGCTGTGGAATGTCAAGGAAAGGTTTATATACGGAGGGAAATTTTCTTTGTTTGTTGCCAAGGGTGGGATGGGAGGGGAGGGAACACTGCGAAAAAAAAATGCATTGACCCATGTCACTTTAGTTTTGTGTATTTCACTGTATATGAAGTATATTTAAACAAAATGCATTTTAAAAAAAATTTGCACAGGTACAACTGATATCAAAGTTGCCTTTGCATATTTCTATGTGTTTAATATTCAATGAACATACAGATTAATTGCTAAATATTATCACAAATGTTCATACATATGAAACTCCGTATAACTTATCCAGCCTTGTACATTTTATTTCTATAGGATACATTAAATTGATTTATAAAATATAAAATAAAATCCTTCCCAAAAAAGTATCTAATTTACAAAAGAGGTTCTGGTAAGATGGAGAAATAAGCAGACAAACTACACAGACCCTCTTCAACAAAGAAAAGGGGAACAAATTAACACAGATACAGAATATAATCCTGGCACTGAGCTATGAAAGTAAGGATACAGAAGTGGACTAAACCCCAACTAGTAGAAGAACCTGCATGAAAACATTGAAAAAGGGGACATATGGAGCTGTGGTCTGCCAGTGATCCTGATGGCATGGAGAGCTTGGGTATTGCCAAGTGGGGACCTAAGAATTAACTTAAAAATCAGTCCTGCTACCAGGGGTTGCATGAAAAACAGCACTAGAGGCTGCTGGATAAATGGAGAAGCAACAAAGAGAGAGAAAGGCTGAGTTGTGGACTTTTTTCTGTCTGGGGGGCCCAGCCATTTTGAATGTTTACATGCAGTTCAACCATTTTGGATATCTAAAATGACAGTGTTCTCTTATATTCCAGCTACCTAAGAAGGAAGGAAGATTAGACCATCTATTTCCATAGTGATAGCGCGTTAAAAACCTAAGGTGGGGTCACTTTGAGTCAGATCCAACTCGATGGAAGTGTGGGTTTTTTTTTTTTTTTTTGGTAAGAATAAGCTCCAATTGCTGGGAAGGGCATTCTTGATGCAAAGGACTGCAAAGATGCAATATTCCCCTTGTTACTCTTATACCTTACACCCACTTGGTAAATGGAGGTGCAGCCATCCCTCACTCCAACTCACCTTATGGGCCAGCAGAAATTACATCCCACTCTGTGTGCTCTGAATGAGCCAGGGTGCTCTGGCCTGCCCTGCCCAGATTTTTTTTTTCAGTTTGTTTGCTTTTGTCTATTTTAAAATTATTATTATTATTATGCTTGCTCTTTTTGTTATTATTCTTTTTTCTTCCCTTCCCAGGATCTAGTTTTCAGCTTTTTCTCTCTTATCTGTTCCTGGTTCCCATTTTTTTCATTCTCATGGATAACCCCATTCTTTGTTTTCCTTTTTGGATTTTTCCC